>NC_091012.1:4310000-4400000 GCF_041146395.1 Eulemur rufifrons | reverse complement strand
GTCTGAGAATTAGATTTAGGGTTAGGATTCTGGTTAGGGTTAAGGATGAAGTTTAGTGTTAAGGTGAGGGCTTAGGGTTATGGAATAGGGTTAGGGTTAAAGGTTACTCTTAGGTTTAACAGTTACACTTTGGTTTAGGGTTGAGGTTTAAGGTTAGGGTTAAGATGAGGGGTTAGGGTTTGGTACAGGGTTAGGGTTAAATGTTAGGTTTAGGGTTGAAGATTAGAATTAGGGTTAGGATTAAAGGTTAGCGTGAGAGTTAACGCTTAGGGTTAAGCTTAAGAGTTAGGGTTTAGGGTTAGGGTTAGGGTTAGCGTTAGCTTTAGGGTTAGAGTTATGTGCTATGGTTTGTGTTACAGGTTAGGGTTAGGTTTACTGGTCACGGTTAGGGTTACGTTTAGGGGGTAACATTAGGGTTAGGGTTAGGGTTAAGGGATAGGATTAGGGTTAAGTGTTGGGCTTAGGGTTAGGGTTAAGTGTTAGGGTTAGCATTAAGGATTAGGGTTAGGGTCAGGGTTAAATGCTTGGGTGCGGGTAATGTTTAGGGTCAGGTTAAGGTTCACGGATAGGGTTAGTGTTAAGGGTTACGGGTAGGTTTAGGGTTCAGGGTTAGTGTTAGTATTAGGGCTTAAGGTTAGGATTAGGCGGTAGGTTAAATTTAGGGTTAGATCTAGGCGTTAGGGTAAGGGCTAGCGTTAGGGTTAAGAGATAGGGTTAGGTTTAATGCTTAGGATTAGGGTTAGGATTTGGGGTTAAAGTAAGTGTTAGGGGTTAGGTGTAAGGATCAAAGGTTAGGGTTATTTTTAGCTGTAGTGTTAGGGTTAGGGATAAGGGATCCCATTAGCATTAAGGGTCTTCCTTACTGTAGGGTTAAGGGTTAGGCTTAGAGTTAAAGGTTAAGGTTAGGGTCAGTGTTAAGATTTAGGATGAGGGTTAACGGTTAGGGTAAAGGTTAAGCGTTAGGGTTAGGGATTAGTGATTAGGGTTTTTGGTTAGTGTTAGGGTTAGCGATTAGGAGTTAGTGTTTTATGAAGGGGTATGGTTAGAATTAGGATTGGGGTTAGAGTTAGGGTGAGGTATAGGGGTTAGGTTTAGGGGTTAGTTTTAGGGTAAAAGGATAGGATTAGGGTTACGGGTTGGGCTTAGGTTTAGGTTTAAAGTTTACTGCTAGGGTTAGGGATAGGGTTCAGCGTTAGCTTTAGGAGTTCTGGTTAGGGGTAGGTGTTAGGTTAGTGTCAGGGTTAGGTCTAGTCGTGAGGGTAAGGTTTAGGGTTAGCTTTAAGAGCTAGGGTTAGGTTTAATGGTTAGGATTAGGATTAGGGTTAAGGGTTAGGGTAAGGCTTAGGGGTTAGGGTGAAGGGTTAGGGTCAAGGGTTAGGGTTTTTGTTAGGCATAGCGTTGGGGTTAGAAGTAAGGGTTACTGTCAGTGTTAGGGTTGTAGGTAGGGTTACGGTTAGGGTTAGCGGTTTAAAATTAGGGTTAGGGATTAGGTGTCACAGTGATGACTAGGAGATAGGGTTAGAATTATGGGATGGGGTTGTTCTCAGGAAATGGGTTATGCATTAACGTTAGGATAAGAGGTTAAAGTTAGGCGCACGGTGAGGTTTACGTGTTAAGGGGAGAAATAGGAACAGGGTTGGGTGTTATGTTCAGGGTTAGGGTTATCTGTTAAAGGTATTGTTTATGCTTAGCGCACGGGCCCTGTCTGCATTAGGCGGGCGGGGGGAGTTTAGGGGGCTGGGATTGTACCCGGGAACCCACTCTATCATACTCTGGGTATGGGCCCGTGGGTTTCATGCAGGACACAGTGGTAGAGCCTCCTTTCACGCATGGCATGGGAGGATTGCAGGCTTTCTAAACTCTAAGGAAGCAAGAAGTCTGAGAATTAGATTTAGGGTTAGGATTCTGGTTAGGGTTAAGGATGAAGTTTAGTGTTAAGGTGAGGGCTTAGGGTTATGGAATAGGGTTAGGGTTAAAGGTTACTCTTAGGTTTAACAGTTACACTTTGGTTTAGGGTTGAGGTTTAAGGTTAGGGTTAAGATGAGGGGTTAGGGTTTGGTACAGGGTTAGGGTTAAATGTTAGGTTTAGGGTTGAAGATTAGAATTAGGGTTAGGATTAAAGGTTAGCGTGAGAGTTAACGCTTAGGGTTAAGCTTAAGAGTTAGGGTTTAGGGTTAGGGTTAGGGTTAGCGTTAGCTTTAGGGTTAGAGTTATGTGCTATGGTTTGTGTTACAGGTTAGGGTTAGGTTTACTGGTCACGGTTAGGGTTACGTTTAGGGGGTAACATTAGGGTTAGGGTTAGGGTTAAGGGATAGGATTAGGGTTAAGTGTTGGGCTTAGGGTTAGGGTTAAGTGTTAGGGTTAGCATTAAGGATTAGGGTTAGGGTCAGGGTTAAATGCTTGGGTGCGGGTAATGGTTAGGGTCAGGGTTAAGGTTCACGGATAGGGTTAGTGTTAAGGGTTACGGGTAGGTTTAGGGTTCAGGGTTAGTGTTAGTATTAGGGCTTAAGGTTAGGATTAGGCGGTAGGTTAAATTTAGGGTTAGATCTAGGCGTTAGGGTAAGGGCTAGCGTTAGGGTTAAGAGATAGGGTTAGGTTTAATGCTTAGGATTAGGGTTAGGATTTGGGGTTAAAGTAAGTGTTAGGGGTTAGGTGTAAGGATCAAAGGTTAGGGTTATTTTTAGCTGTAGTGTTAGGGTTAGGGATAAGGGATCCCATTAGCATTAAGGGTCTTCCTTACTGTAGGGTTAAGGGTTAGGCTTAGAGTTAAAGGTTAAGGTTAGGGTCAGTGTTAAGATTTAGGGTGAGGGTTAACGGTTAGGGTAAAGGTTAAGCGTTCGGGTTAGGGATTAGTGATTAGGGTTTTTGGTTATTGTTAGGGTTAGCGGTTAGGAGTTCGTGTTTTATGAAGGGGTATGGTTAGAATTAGGATTGGGGTTAGAGTTAGGGTGAGGTATACGGGTTAGGTTTAGGGGATAGTTTTAGGGTAAAAGGATAGGATTAGGGTTGCGGGTTGGGCTTAGGTTTAGGGTTAAAGTTTACTGCTTGGGTTAGGGATAGGGTTCAGGGTTAGCTTTAGGGGTTCTGGTTAGGGTTATGCGTTAGGTTAGTGTCAGGGTTAGGTCTAGTCGTGAGGGTAAGGTTTAGGGTTAGCTTTAAGAGCTAGGGTTAGGTTTAATGGTTAGGATTAGGATTAGGGTTAAGGGTTAGGGTAAGGCTTAGGGGTTAGGATGAAGGGTTAGGGTCAAGGGTTAGGGTTTTTGTTAGGCATAGCGTTGGGGTTAGAAGTAAGGGTTACTGTCAGTGTTAGGGTTGTAGTTAGGGTTACGGTTAGGGTTAGCGGTTTAGAATTAGGGTTAGGGATTAGGTGTCACAGTGATGACTAGGAGATAGGGTTAGAATTATGGGATAGGGGTTGTTCTCAGGAAATGGGTTATGCATTAACGTTAGGATAAGAGGTTAAAGTTAGGCGCACGGTGAGGTTTACGTGTTAAGGGGAGAAATAGGAACAGGGTTGGGTGTTATGTTCAGGGTTAGGGTTATCTGTTAAAGGTATTGTTTATGCTTAGCGCACGGGCCCTGTCTGCATTAGGCGGGCGGGGGGAGTTTAGGGGGCTGGGATTGTACCCGGGAACCCACTCTATCATACTCTGGGTATGGGCCCGTGGGTTTCATGCAGGACACAATGGTAGAGCCTCCTCTCACGCATGGCATGGAGGATTGCAGGCTTTCTAAACTCTAGGAAAGCAAGAAGTCTGAGAATTAGATTTAGGTTTAGGATTATGGTTAGGGTTAAGGATGAAGTTTTGAGTTAGGGTGAGGGCTTAGGGTTAGGCATTAGGGTTATGGTTAAAGGTTACTCTTAGGTTTAACGGCTACACTTTGGTTTAGGGTTGAGGTTTACGGTTAGGGTTAAGATGAGGGGTTAGGGTTTGGTACAGGGTTAGGGTTAAGTGTTAGGTTTACGGTTGAAGATTAGGATTAGGGTTAGGATTAAAGGTTAGCGTGAGAGTTAACGCTTAGGGTTAAGGTTAAGAGTTAGGGTTGAGGGTTAGGGTTAGGCTTAGGGTTAGTTTAAGGTTAGAGTTATGTGCTATGGTTTGTGTTAGAGGTTAGGGTTAGGTTTACTGGTCACGGTTAGGGTTACGTTTAGGGAGTAGCATTAGGGTTAGGGTTAGGGTTAAGGGATAGGATTAGGGTTAAGTGTTGGGATTAGGGTTAGGGTTTAGTGTTAGGGTGAGCATTAAGGATTAGGGTTAGGGTCAGGGTTAAATGCTTGGGTGCGGGTAATGATTAGGGTCAGGGTTAAGGTTCACGGATAGGGTTAGCGTTAAGGTTTACGGGTAGGTTTAGGGTTCAGGGTTAGTGTTAGCATTAGGGCTTAAGGTTAGGATTAGGTGGTAGGTTAGATTTAGGGTTAGATCTAGGCGTTAGGGTAAGGGCTAGCGTTAGGGTTAAGAGATAGGGTTAGGTTTATTCCTTAGGAGTAGGGTTAGGGTTTGGGGTTAAAGTAAGTGTTAGGGGTTAGGTTTAAGGATCCAAGGTTAGGGTTATTTTTAGCTGTAGTGTTAGGGTTAGGGATAAGGGATCCCATTAGCCTTAAGGGTCTGCCATACTGTAGGGTTAATATTTAGGCTTAGAGTTAAAGGTTAAGGTTAGGGTGAGTGTTAAGATTTAGGGTGAGGGTTAACTGTTAGGGTAAAGGTTAAGCGTTAGGGTTAGGGATTAGTGATTAGGGTTTTTGGTTAGTGTTAGGGTTAGCGGTTAGGAGTTAGTGTTTTATGAAGGGGTATGGTTAGAATTAGGATTGGGGTTAGAGTTAGGGTGAGGTATAGGTGTTAGGTTTAGGGGTTAGGTTTAGGGTAAAAGGATAGGATTAGGGTTACGGGTTGGGCTTAGGTTTAGGGTTAAAGTTTACTGCTAGGGTTAGGGATAGGGTTCAGGGTTAGCTTTAGGGGTTCTGGTTAGGGTTAGGTGTTAGGTTAGTGTCAGGATTAGGTCTAGTCGTGAGGGTAAGGTTTAGGGTTAACTTTAAGAGCTAGGGTTAGGTTTAATGGTTAGGATTAGGATTAAGGTTAAGGGTTAGGGTAAGGCTTAGGGGTTAGGGTGAAGGGTTAGGGTCAAGGGTTAGGGTTTTTTTTAGGCATAGCGTTGGGGTTAGTAGTAAGGGTTACTGTCAGTGTTAGGGTTGTAGGTAGGGTTACGGTTAGGGTTAGCGGTTTAGAATTAGGGTTAGGGATTAGGTGTCACAGTGATGACTAGGAGATAGGGTTAGAATTATGGGATAGGGGTTGTTCTCAGGAAATGGGTTATGCATTAACGTTAGGATAAGAGGTTAAAGTTAGGCGCACGGTGAGGTTTACGTGTTAAGGGGAGAAATAGGAACAGGGTTGGGTGTTATGTTCAGGGTTAGGGTTATCTGTTAAAGGTATTGTTTATGTTAGCGCACGGGCCCTGTCTGCATTAGGCGGGCGGGGGGAGTTTAGGGGGCTGGGATTGTACCCGGGAACCCACTCTATCATACTCTGGGTATGGGCCCGTGGGTTTCATGCAGGACACAGTGGTAGAGCCTCCTTTCACGCATGGCATGGGAGGATTGCAGGCTTTCTAAACTCTAAGAAAGCAAGAAGTCTGAGAATTAGATTTAGGGTTAGGATTCTGGTTAGGGTTAAGGATGAAGTTTAGTGTTAGGGTGAGGCCTTAGGGTTAGGTATTAGGGTTAGGGTTAAAGGTTACTCTTAGGTTTAACGGTTACACTTTGGTTTAGGGTTTAGGTTTACGGTTAGGGTTAAGATGAGGGGTTAGGGTTTGGTAGACGTTTAGGGTTAAGTGTTAGGTTTAGGGTTGAAGATTAGGATTAGGGTTAGGATTAAAGGTTAGCGTGAGAGTTAACGCTTAGGGTTAAGGTTAAGAGTTAGGGTTTACGGTTAGGCTTAGGGTTAGATTTAGGGTTAGAGTTATGTGCTATGGTTTGTGTTAGGGGTTAGGGTTAGGTTTACTGTTCACGGTTAGGGTTGGGTTTAGGGGTTAGCATTAGGGTTAGGGATTAGGTTTAGGGTAAGGGTCTAGAGTTAATGTTGGGCTTTAGGCTCGGGGCTTAGGTTCAGGGTCAGGGGTTAGCGTTGGTGGTAGGGCTTAGCTTTAGCGGTCAGTTTAAGGGCACAAGACCTGATTAATCTACGGTGAGAGGGGTGCGGTCGGGGTCACCACGAAAGCACAACATCATTCCCTGGGCCTTGGGAGAGGACCTCCATGCAGGACTCAGGCGGAGCCTCATCTCACACATGGCATGGCTGTATTGTAGGCTTGCTTCACTCTGGGAATGGAAGTAGTGTGAGAATTAGGGTTGGGGTTGGGGTTAGGGTTTTTCGTGTTAGGGGTTAGGTTTCGAGTCAGGGTTAGGTGCTAGGGATTAGTGGTTAGGGTTAGAGTTAGTGTTAGGGGTAAGGTGTTAAGTCTGGGTTAGGGGGCCAGGGTAAGGTTTAGGGTTGGAGTTAGCGTTAGGGTTAGCGGTTAGGGTTAAGGGATAGGGTTAGGATTCAGGGTGAGGGTTAGAGGGTTAACAGTTGGGGTTAGGCTTAGGGGTTAGGGATAGTGTTAGGGTTAAGGGTTAGGAGCTTGGTTCAGGTTTAAGGTTAGCATTAGGGGTTGGGGTTAGTGTTAACTGTAGGTCAGTGTTGGGGTTAGATCTCTAGGCATTAGGGTAAAGGTTAGGGTTAGGGTTAAGAGTTAGGGTTCTGTTTAATGGTTAGGATTGGGAATAGGGTTAAGGGTTAGGGTTAAGGTTAGGGGTTATGACGAAGGATCAACGGTTAGGGTTACTTTTAGGCGTAGGGTTAGGGTAAGGGGTTAGGGTTAGTGTTAGTGTTGTTGGTCGGGTTAAGGTTAGGGTTGGCGTTTCAGAAATAGGGATTAGGTGTTACGGTTATAGCTAGGAGGTAGGGTTATAATGACGGTATAGGGCTTGTTCTCAGGGTGTCATGCATTAACGTTAAGATATGGGGTTAAAGTTAGGGTTATGGTGAGGTTTACCTGTTAAGGTGAGCAGTAGGATGAGGGTTAGGTGTTATGTTGTGGGTTAGGCTTATGGGTGAGGGGTAGGGTTTAGGCTTAGGGCACGGGCCCTGTATGCCCTAGGAGGCAAAGTTAGGTGTCTGTGATGGTCGCTGGGAACCCACTCTACCGCACACAGTGTATGGGCCTCTGGGTTTCATGCAGGACACTGTGGCAGAGGCTCCTTTCACACATGGCGTGGGAGGATTGCAGGCTTTCTAAACTCTAAGAAAGCAAGAAGTCTGAGAATTAGATTTAGGGTTAGGGTTATGGTTAGGGTTAAGGATGAAGTTTAGTGTTAGGGTGAGGGCTTAGGCTTAGGGATTACGGTTAGGGTTAAAGGTTACTCTTAGATTTAACGGTTACACTTTGGTTTAGGGTTGAGGTTTAAGGTTAGGGTTAAGATGAGGGGTTAGGGTTTGGTACAGGGTTAGGGTTAAGTGTTAGGTTTAGGGTTGAAGATTAGGATTAGGGTTAGGATTAAAGGTTAGCGTGAGAGTTAACGCTTAGGGTTAAGGTTAAGAGTTAGGGTTTAGGGTTAGGGTTAGGGTTAGGGTTAGTTTTAGGGTTAGAGTTATGTGCTATGGTTTGTGTTAGAGATTAGGGTTAGGTTTACTGTTCACGGTTAGGGTTACGTTTAGGGGTTAGCATTAGGGTTAGGGTTAGGTTTAGGGTTAAGGGATAGGATTAGGGTTAAGTGTTGGGCTTAGGGTTAGGGTTTAGTGTTAGGGTTATCATTAAGGATTAGGGTTAGGGTCAGGGTTAAATGCTTGGGTGCGGGTAATGGTTAGGGTCGGGGTTAAAGTTCACGGATAGGGTTAGTGTTAAGGGTTACGGGTAGGTTTAGGGTTCAGGGTTAGCGTTAGCATTAGGGCTTAAGGTTAGGATTAGCGGGAGGTTAGATTTAGGGTTAGAACTAGACGTTAGGGTAAGGGGTAGGGTTAGGGTTAAGAGATAGGGTTAGGTTTAATGCTTAGGATTAGGGTTAGGGTTTGGGGTTAAAGTAAGTGTTAGGGGTTAGGTTTAAGGATCAAAGGTTAGGGTTATTTTTAGCTGTAGTGTTAGGGTTAGGGATAAGGGATCCCATTAGCATTAAGGGTCTTCCTTACTGTAGGGTTAAGGGTTAGGCTTAGAGTTAAAGCTTAAGGTTAGGGTCAGTGTTAAGATTTAGGGTGAGGGTTTACGGTCAGGGTAAAGGTTAAGCGTTAGGGTTAGGGATTAGTGATTAGGGTTTTTGGTTAGTGTTAGGGTTAGCGGTTAGGAGTTCGTGTTTTATGAGGGGGTATGGTTAGAATTAGGATTGGGGTTAGAGTTAGGGTGAGGTAGAGGTGTTAGGTTTAGGGGTTAGTTTTAGGGTAAAAGGATAGGATTAGGGTTACGGGTTGGGCTTAGGTTTAGGGTTAAAATTTACTGCTAGGGTTAGGGATAGGGTTCAGGGTTAGCTTTAGGGGTTCTGGTTAGGATTAGGTGTCAGGTTAGTGTCAGGGTTAGGTCTAGTCGTGAGGGTAAGGTTTAGGGTTAGCGTTAAGAGCTAGGGTTAGGTTTAATGGTTAGGATTAGGATTAGGGTTAAGGGTTAGGGTAAGGCTTAGGGGTTAGGGTGAAGGGTTAGGGTCAAGGGTTAGGGTTTTTGTTAGGCATAGCGTTGGGGTTAGAAGTAAGGTTTACTGTCAGTGTTAGGGTTGTAGGTAGGGTTACGGTTAGGGTTAGCGGTTTAGAATTAGGGTTAGGGATTAGGTGTCACAGTGATGACTAGGAGATAGGGTTAGAATTATGGGATAGGGGTTGTTCTCAGGAAATGGGTTATGCATTAACGTTAGGATAAGAGGTTAAAGTTAGGCGCACGGTGAGGTTTACGTGTTAAGGGGAGAAATAGGAACAGGGTTGGGTGTTATGTTCAGGGTTAGGGTTATCTGTTAAAGGTATTGTTTATGCTTAGCGCACGGGCCCTGTCTGCGTTAGGCGGGCGGGGGGAGTTTAGGGGGCTGGGATTGTACCCGGGAACCCACTCTATCATACTCTGGGTATGGGCCCGTGGGTTTCATGCAGGACACAGTGGTAGAGCCTCCTTTCACACATGGCATGGGAGGATTGCAGGCTTTCTAAACTCTAAGAAAGCAAGAAGTCTGAGAATTAGATTTAGGGTTAGGATTATGGTTAGGGTTAAGGATGAAGTTTAGTGTTAGGGTGAGGCATTAGGGTTACGGTTAAAGGTTACTCTTAGGTTAAACGGCTACACTTTGGTTTAGGGTTGAGGATAACGGTTAGGGTTAAGATGAGGGGTTAGGGTTTGGTACAGGGTTAGGGTTAAGTGTTAGGTTTAGGGTTGAAGATTAGGATTAGGGTTAGGATTAAAGGTTAGCGTGAGAGTTAACGCTTAGGGTTAAGGTTAAGAGTTAGGGTTTAGGGTTAGGGTTAGGGTTAGTTTTAGGGTTAGAGTTATGTGCTATGGTTTGTGTTAGAGGTTAGGGTTAGGTTTACTGGTCACGGTTAGGGTTACGTTTAGGGGGTAGCATTAGGGTTAGGGTTAGGGTTAAGGGATAGGATTAGGGTTAAGTGTTGGGCTTAGGGTTAGGGTTTAGTGTTAAGTTTATCATTAAGGATTAGGGTTAGAGTCAGGGTTAAATGCTTGGGTGCGGGTAATGGTTAGGGTCAGGGTTTAGGTTCACGAATTGGGTTAGTGTTAAGGGTTACGGGTAGGTTTAGGGTTCTGGGTTAGTGTTAGCATTAGGGCTTAAGGTTAGGATTAGGCGGTAGGTTAGATTTAGGGTTAGATCTAGGCGTTAGGGTAAGGGCTAGCGTTAGGGTTAAGAGATAGGGTTAGGTTTAATGCTTAGGATTAGGGTTATGGTTTGGGGTTAAAGTAAGTGTTAGGGGTTAGGTTTAAGGATCCAAGGTTAGGGTTATTTTTAGCTGTAGTGTTAGGGTTAGGGATAAGGGATCCCATTAGCATTAAGGGTCATCCTTACTGTAGGGTTAAGGGTTAGGCTTAGAGTTAAAGGTTAAGGTTAGGGTCAGTGTTAAGATTTAGGGTGAGGGTTAACGGTTAGGGTAAAGGTTAAGCATTAGGGTTAGGGATTAGTGATTAGGGTTTTTGGTTAGTGTTAGGGTTAGTGGTTAGGAGTTAGTGTTTTATGAAGGGGTATGGTTAGAATTAGGATTGGGGTTAGAGTTAGGGTGAGGTATAGGGGTTATGTTTAGGGGTTAGTTTTAGGGTAAAAAGATAGGATTAGGGTTACAGGTTGGGCTTAGGTTTAGGGTTAAAGTTTACTGCTAGGGTTAGGGATAGGGTTCAGGGTTAGCTTTAGGGGTTCTGGTTAGCGTTAGGTGTTAGGTTAGTGTCAGGGTTAGGTCTAGTCGTGAGGGTAAGGTTTAGGGTTAGCTTTAAGAGCTAGGGTTAGGTTTAATGGTTAGGATTAGGATTAGGGTTAAGGGTTAGGGTAAGGCTTAGGGGTTAGGGTGAAGGGTTAGGGTCAAGGGTTAGGGTTTTTGTTAGGCATAGCGTTGGGGTTAGAAGTAAGGGTTACTGTCAGTGTTAGGGTTGTAGGTAGGGTTACGGTTAGGGTTAGCGGTTTAGAATTAGGGTTAGGGATTAGGTGTCACAGTGATGACTAGGAGATAGGGTTAGAATTATGGGATAGGGGTTGTTCTCAGGAAATGGGTTATGCATTAACGTTAGGATAAGAGGTTAAAGTTAGGCGCACGGTGAGGTTTACGTGTTAAGGGGAGAAATAGGAACAGGGTTGGGTGTTATGTTCAGGGTTAGGGTTATCTGTTAAAGGTATTGTTTATGCTTAGCGCACGGGCCCTGTCTGCATTAGGCGGGCGGGGGGAGTTTAGGGGGCTGGGATTGTACCCGGGAACCCACTCTATCATACTCTGGGTATGGGCCCGTGGGTTTCATGCAGGACACAATGGTAGAGCCTCCTCTCACGCATGGCATGGAGGATTGCAGGCTTTCTAAACTCTAGGAAAGCAAGAAGTCTGAGAATTAGATTTAGGGTTAGGATTCTGGTTAGGGTTAAGGATGAAGTTTAGTGTTAGGGTGAGGGCTTATGGTTAGGGAATAGGGTTAGGGTTAAAGGTTACTCTTAGGTTTAACGGTTACACTTTGCTTTAGGGTTGAGGTTTACGGTTAGGGTTAAGATGAGGGGTTAGGGTTTGGTACAGGGTTAGGGTTAAGTGTTAGGTTTAGGGTTGAAGATTAGAATTAGGGTTAGGATTAAAGGTTAGCGTGAGAGTTAACGCTTAGGGTTAAGGTTAAGAGTTAGGGTTTACGGTTAAGGTTAGGGTTAGTTTTAGGGTTAGAGTTATGTGCTATGGTTTGTGTTAGAGGTTAGGGTTAGGTTTACTGGTCACGGTTAGGGTTACGTTTAGGGGTTAGCATTAGGGTTAGGGTTAGGGTTAGGGTTAAGGGATAGGATTAGGGTTAACTGTTGGACTTAGGGTTAGGGTTTAGTGTTAGGGTTAGCATTAAGGATTAGGGTTAGGGTCAGGGTTAAATGCTTGGGTGCAGGTAATGGTTAGGGTCAGGGTTAAGGTTCACGGATAGGGTTAGTGTTAAGGGTTACGGGTAGATTTAGGGTTCAGGGTTAGTGTTAGCATTAGGGCTTAAGGTTAGGATTAGGCGGTAGGTTAGATTTAGGGTTAGATCTAGGCGTTAGGGTAAGGGCTAGCGTTAGGGTTAAGAGATAGGGTTAGGTTGAATGCTTAGGATTAGGGTTAGGGTTTGGGGTTAAAGTAAGTGTTAGGGGTTAGGTTTAAGGATCCAAGGTTAGGGTTATTTTTAGCTGTAGTGTTAGGGTTAGGGATAAGGGATCCCATTGGCATTAAGGGTTTTCCTTACTGTAGGCTTAAGGGTTAGGCTTAGAGTTAAAGGTTAAGGTTAGGGTCAGTGTTAAGATTTAGGGTGAGGGTTAACGGTTAGGGTAAAGGATAAGCGTTAGGGTTAGGGATTAGTGATTAGGGTTTTTGGTTAGTGTTAGGGTTAGCGGTTAGGAGTTAGTGTTTTATGAAGGGGTATGGTTAGAATTAGGATTGGGGTTAGAGTTAGGGTGAGGTATAGGGGTTAGGTTTAGGGGTTAGTTTTAGGGTAAAAGGATAGGATTAGGGTTACGGGTTGGGCTTAGGTTTAGGGTTAAAGTTTACTGCTGGGGTTAGGGATAGGGTTCAGGGTTATCTTTAGGGGTTCTGGTTAGGGTTAAACGCTGAACACCTGCAAATAATTTTCAACGTAGTGGTTAATTGAAAAGCTCTGCGATATACTTCTTGGAACAAGCCAGTTACCTGTTCCCACGCAAAGAGGAGTATATAGAACCATGGTGGATTTCCAGCTGATGAAGTAAAGGATTATTAAAGGAACGGGATGACCATGGGGATCATCGTCAATTCTCTGAAACAGAATCCGCCCTTTTCACCTGCCAACCACATGCCCACTTCTCCTCTCTGGGGATAATAAAAACTAACCAGCGAACTGACAGAGGGCCTGACCCCCCCATCCACATCGACCACACACAAAAAAAAACCGTACCCTCCAGCTACTAATTATAATGCTAACTTGCAAAATTTCGCTGCATTTTAAAACAATGGAAAAATGGTGGTGGGATGATACTTAGAAGAATGGCTTCTTGTCAGTCTCCACTACCAAAAATAGGCAACACCAAGTCAGCTACTCCTCAGCATAGTTATGTCCGTCGCAGCCTTCTTGGGTTTCAGGAGGCACATACAAACGTTAGCAAAATTATGGTGAAACGCTGAACACCTGCAAATAATTTTCAACGTACTGGCTAATTTGAAAACTCTCCAGCATACTTCTTGGAACAAGCCAGGTACCTGTGCTCACGCATAGAGTAGTATATAGAAACATGGTGGAATCCCAGCTGATGAAGCAATGGATTCTTAAAGGAATAAGATGACCATGCGGATCCTGTTTAATTCTCTGAAACAGAATCTGCACTTTTCACCTGCCAAACACATGCCCACTACTCTTCTCTGGGGATAATAAAAACAAACCAGCGATCTGACATAGGGCCTGAACACCCATCCTGACCGACCCCACCAAAAAAAAAAAGTACCCTCAGCTACTAATTATAATGCCAATTTGCAAAATTTCCCTGCATTTTTAAACAATGGAGAAATGATGGTGGGATGATACTTAGAGGAATGGCTTCTTGTCAGGCTCCACTAAAAAAATAGGCAACACGAATTCAGCTACGCCTCAGCATACTTATATCCGTGGCAGTCATATTGGGTTTCAGGAGACACATACAAACGTTATAAGAATTATGGTGAAACGCTGAAAACCTGCAATAGATTTTCAACGTACTGCTTAATTGAAAAGCTCTGCGGCATACTTCTTGGAACAAGCCAGTTACCTGTTCCCACGCAAAGAGGAGTATATAGAACCACGGTGGATTTCCAGCTGATGAAGTAAAGGATTATTAAAGGAACGGGATGACCATGGGGATCATCGTTAATTCTCTGAAACAGAATCCGCCCTTTTCACCTGCCAAACACATGCCCACTTCTCCTCTCTGGGGATGATAAAAACTAACCAGCGAACTGACAGAGGGCCTTACCCCCCCCCATCCACATCGACCACACACAAAAAAAAAACCGTACCCTCAAGCTACTAATTATAATGCTAACTTCCAAAATTTCCCTGCATTTTAAAACAATGGAAAAATGGTGGTGGGATCATACTTAGAAGAATGGCTTCTTGTCTGTCTCAACTAACAAAAATAGGCAACAGCAAGTCAGCTACTCCTCAGCATAGTTATGCCAGTTGCAGCCTTCTTGGGTTTCAGGAGGCACATACAAACGTTATCAAAATTACGGTGAAACGCTGAAAACCTGCAAATAGTTTTCAACGTACTGGTTAATTTGAAAACTCTCCAGCATACTTCTTGGAACAAGCCAGGTACCTGTGCCCACGCATAGAGGAGTATATAGAAACATTGTGGAATCCCAGCTGATGAAGCAAAGGATGCTTAAAGGAATGAGATGACCATGCGGATCCTGTTTAATTCTCTGAAACAGAATCCGCACTTTTCACCTGCCAAACACATGCCCACTACTCTTCTCTGGGGATAATAAAAACAAACCAGCGATCTGACAGAGGGCCTGAACACCCATCCTGACCGACCCCACAAAACAAAAAAGTACCCTCCAGCTACTAATTATAATGCCAATTTGCAAAATTTCCCTGCATTTTTAAACAATGGAGAAATGATGGTGGGATGATACTTAGAAGAATGGCTTCTTGTCAGTCTCCACTGACAAAAATAGGCAACACCAAGTCAGCTACGCCTCAGCATAGTTATGTCCGTAGCAGCCATATTTGGTTTCAGTAGGCACATACACACATTATCACAATTATTCTGAAACGCTGAAAACCTGCAAAGGATTTTCAACATACTGGTTCATTGAAAAGCTCTGAGGCATACTTCTTGGAACTAGCCAGTTTCCTGTGCCCACGCGTAGACAAGTATATAGAACCATGGTGGATTCCCAGCTCATGAAGCAAAGGATTCTTAAAGGAACGGGATTACCATGCGGATCCTGTTTAATTCTCTGAAACAGATCCGCAGTTTTCACCTGCCATACTAATACCCACTTCTCCTCTCTGGGGATAATAAAAACAAACCAGCGAACTGACAGAGGGCCTGACCAACACATGCACACCGACCTCACAGGAAAAAAAAAAAAAAAAAAAACACCGTAGCCTCCAGCTACTTATTATAATGCTAACTTGCAAAACGTTCCTGCATTTTTAAACAATGGAAAAATGATGTTGAGATGATACTTAGAAGAATGGATTCTTGTCAGTCTCCACTAATAAAAATAGGCAAAACCAATTCAGCTACGCCTCAGCATAGTTCTGTCCGTCGCAGCCTTCTTGGGTTTCAGGAGGCACAAACAAACGTTATCACAATTATGGTGAAACGCTGAACACCTGCAAATAATTTTCAACGTACTGGTTAATTGAAAAGCTCTGCGACATACTTCTTGGAACAAGCCAGTTACCTGTTCCCACGCAAAGAGTAGTATATAGAACCATGGTGGATTTCCAGCTGATGAAATAAAGGATTATTAAAGGAACGGGATGACCATAGGGATCATCGTAAATTCTATGAAACAGAATCCGCCCTTTTCACCTGCCAAACACATGCCCACTTCTCCTCTCTGGGGATAATAAAAACTAACCAGCGAACTGACAGAGGGCCTGAACCCCACCATCCACATCGACTACACAAAAAAATAAAACCGTACCCTCCAGCTACTAATTATAATGCTAACTTGCAAAATTTCCCTGCATTTTAAAACAATGGAAAAATGGTGGTGGGATAATACTTAGAAGAATGCCTTCTTGCCAGTCTCCACTAACAAAAATAGGCAACACCAAGTCAGCTACTCCTCAGCATAGTTATGTCCGTCGCAGCCTTCTTGGGTTTCAGGAGGCACAAACACACGTTATCACAATTATGGTGAAACGCTGAACACCTGCAAATAATTTTCAACGTAGTGGTTAATTGAAAAGCTCTGCGGCATACTTCTTGGAACAAGCCAGTTACCTGTTCCCACGCAAAGAGGAGTATATAGAACCATGGTGGATTTCCAGCTGATGAAGTAAAGGATTATTAAAGGAACGGGATGACCATGGGGATCATCGTTAATTCTCTGAAACAGAATCCGCCCTTTTCACCTGCCAAACACATGCCCACTTCTCCTCTCTGGGGATAATAAAAACTAACCAGCGAACTGACAGAGGGCCTGACCCCTCCCCATCCACATTGACTACACACAAAAAAAAAAAACCGTACCCTCCAGCTACTAATTATAATGCTAACTTGCAAAATTTCCCTGCATTTTAAAACAATGGAAAAATGGTGGTGAGATCATACTTAGAAGAATGGCTTCTTGTCTGTCTCCACTAACAAAAATAGGCAACACCAAGTCAGCTACTCCTCAGCATAGTTATGCCAGTCGCAGCCTTCTTGGGTTTCAGGAGGCACAAACAGACGTTATCACAATTATGGTGAAACGCTGAACACCTGCAAATAATTTTCAACGTAGTGGTTAATTGAAAAGCTCTGCGGCATACTTCTTGGAACAAGCCAGTTACCTGTTCCCACGCAAAGAGGAGTATATAGAACCATGGTGGATTTCCAGCTGATGAAGTAAAGGATTATTAAAGGAACGGGATGACCAGGGGATCATCCTTAATTCTCTGAAAGAGAATCCGCCCTTTACACCTGCCAAACACATGCCCACTTCTCCTCTCTGGGGATAATAAAAACTAACCAGCGAACTGACAGAGGGCCTGACCCCCCGCCATCCACATCGACCACACACACAAAAAAAAAACCGTACCCTGCAGCTACTAATTATAATGCTAACTTCCAAAATTTCCCTGCATTTTAAAACAATGGAAAAATGGTGGTGGGATCATACTTAGAAGAAAGGCTTCTTGTCTGTCTCCACTAACAAAAATAGGCAACACCAAGTCAGCTAATCCTCAGCATAGTTATGTCCGTCACAGCCTTCTTGGGTTTCAGGAGGGACATACAAACGTTATCAAAATTATGGTGAAATGCTGAACACCTGCAAATAATTTTCAACGTACTGGTTAATTTGAAAACTCTCCAGCATACTTCTTGGAACAAGCCAGGTACCTGTGCCCACGCATAGAGGAGTATATAGAAACATGGTGGAATCCCAGCTGATGAAGCAAAGGATTCTTAAAGGAATGAGATGACCATGCAGATCCTGTTTAATTCTCTGAAACAGAATCCGCCCTCTTCACCTGCCAAACACATGCCCACTACTCTTCTCTGGGGATAATAAAAACAAACCAGCGATCTGACAGAGGGCCTGAACACCCATCCTGACCGACCCCACAAAACAAAAAAGTACCCTCCAGCTACTAATTATACTGCCAATTTGCAAAATTTCCCTGCATTTTTAAACAATGGAGAAATGATGGTGGGATGATTCTTAGAAGAATGGCTTCTTGTCAGTCTCCACTGACAAAAATAGGCAACACCAATTCAGCTACGCCTCAGCATAGTTATGTCCGTAGCAGCCATATTTGGTTTCAGTAGGCACATACACACGTTATCACAATTATGGTGAAACGCTGAAAACCTGCAAAGGATTTTCAACATACTGGTTAATTGAAAAGCTCTGAGGCATACTTCTTGGAACAAGCCAGTTTCCTGTGCCCACGCATAGACAAGTATATAGAACCATGGTGGATTCCCAGCTCATGAAGCAAAGGATTCTTAAAGGAACGGGATTACCATGCGGATCCTGTTTAATTCTCTGAAACAGATCCGCAGTTTTCACCTGCCATACTAATACCCACTTCTCCTCTCTGGGGATAATAAAAACAAACCAGCGAACTGACAGAGGGCCTGACCAACACATCCACACCGACCCCACAGGAAAAAAAAAAAAAAAACACCGTAGCCTCCAGCTACTAATTATCATGCTAACTTGCAAAACTTTCCTGCATTTTTAAACAATGGAAAAATGATGGTGAGATGATACTTAGAAGAATGGATTGTTGTCAGTCTCCACTAACATAAATAGGCAAAACCAAGTCAGCTACGCCTCAGCATAGTTATGTCCCTCGCAGCCTTCTTGGGTTTCAGGAGGCACAAACAAACGTTATCACAATTATGGTGAGACGCTGAACACCTGCAAATAATTTTCAACGTACTGGTTAATTGAAAAGCTCTGCGGCATACTTGTTGGAACAAGCCAGTTACCTGTTCCCACGCAAAGAGGAGTATATAGAACGATGGTGGATTTCCAGCTGATGAAGTAAAGGATTATTAAAGGAACGGGATGACCATACGGATCATCGTTAATTCTCTGAAACAGAATCCGCCTTTTTCACCTGCCAAACACATGCCCACTTCTCCTCTCTGGGGATAATAAAAACTAACCAGCGAACTGACAGAGGGCCTGATGCCCACCATCCACATCGACCACACAAAAAAAAAA
Organism: Eulemur rufifrons; assembly: GCF_041146395.1. Classification (NCBI taxonomy): domain Eukaryota; kingdom Metazoa; phylum Chordata; class Mammalia; order Primates; family Lemuridae; genus Eulemur; species Eulemur rufifrons. The sequence goes on along the minus strand of NC_091012.1, from coordinate 4,381,938 downwards.
ACCTTACCCTCCAGATACTAATCATAATGCTAACTTGCAAAATTTCCCTGCCTTTTAAAACAGTGGAAAAATGGTGGTGGGATCATACTTAGAAGAATGGCTTCTTGTCAGTCTCCACTAACAAAAATAGGCAACACCAAGTCAGCTACTCCTCAGCATAGTTATGTCCGTCGCAGCCTTCTTGGGTTTCAGGAGGCACAAACAGACGTTATCACAATTATGGTGAAACGCTGAACACCTGCAAATAATTTTCAACGTAGTGGTTAATTGAAAAGCTCTGCAGCATACTTCTTGGAACAAGCCAGTTACCTGTTCCCACGCAAAGAGGAGTATATAGAACCATGGTGGATTTCCAGCTGATGAAGTAAAGGATTATTAAAGGAACGGGATGACCATGGGGATCATCGTTAATTCTCTGAAACAGAATCCGCCCTATTCACCTGCCAAACACATGCCCACTTCTCCTCTCTGGGGATAATAAAAACTAACCAGCGAACTGACAGAGGGCCTGACCCCCCCCCATCCACATCGACCACACACAAAAAAAAAAAAACAGTACCCTCCAGCTACTAATTATAATGCTAACTTGCAAAATTTCCCTGCATTTTAAAACAATGGAAAAATGGTGGTGGGATCATACTTAGAAGAATGGCTTCTTGTCTGTCTCCACTAACAAAAATAGGCAACACCAAGTCAGCTACTCCTCAGCATAGTTATGTCCGTCACAGCCTTCTTGGGTTTCAGGAGGGACATACAAACGTTATCAAAATTATGGTGAAACGCTGAACACCTGCAAATAATTTTCAACGTACTGGTTAATTTGAAAACTCTCCAGCATACTTCTTGGAACAAGCCAGGTACCTGTGCCCACGCATAGAGGAGTATATAGAATCATGGTGGAATCCCAGCTGATGAAGCAAAGGATTCTTAAAGGAATGAGATGACCATGCGGATCCTATTTAATTCTCTGAAACAGAATCCGCACTTTTCACCTGTCAAACACATGCCCACTACTCTTCTATGGGGATAATAAAAACAAACCAGCGATCTGACAGAGGGCCTGAAAACCCATCCTGTCCGACCCCACAAAACAAAAAAGTACCCTCCAGGTACTAATTATAATGCCAATTTGCAAAATTTCCCTGCATTTTTAAACAATGGAGAAATGATGGTGGGATGATACTTAGAAGAATGGCTTCTTGTCAGTCTCCACTGACAAAAATAGGCAACACCAAGTCAGCTACGCCTCAGCATAGTTATGTCCGTAGCAGCCATATTTGGTTTCAGTAGGCACATACACACATTATCACAATTATTCTGAAACGCTGAAAACCTGCAAAGGATTTTCAACATACTGGTTAATTGAAAAGCTCTGAGGCATACTTCTTGGAACAAGCCAGTTTCCTGTGCCCACGCATAGAGAAGTATATAGAACCATGGTGGATTCCCAGCTCATGAAGCAAAGGATTCTTAAAGGAACGGGATTACCATGCGGATCCTGTTTAATTCTCTGAAACAGATCCGCAGTTTTCACCTGCCATACTAATACCGACTTCTCCTCTCTGGGGATAATAAAAACCAACCGGGGAACTGACAGAGGGCCTGACCAACACATCCACACCGACCCCACAGGAAAAAAAAAAAAAAAAAAAACACCGTAGCCTCCAGCTACTAATTATAATGCTAACTTGCAAAACTTTCCTGCATTTTTAAACAATGGAAAAATGATGGTGAGATGATACTTAGAAGAATGGATTCTTGTCAGTCTCCACTAACAAAAATAGGCAAAACCAAGTCAGCTACGCCTCAGCATAGTTATGTCCGTCGCAGCCTTCTTGGGTTTCAGGAGGCACAAACAAACGTTATCACAATTATGGTGAAACGCTGAACACCTGCAAATAATTTTCAACGTACTGGTTAATTGAAAAGCTCTGCGGCATACTTCTTGGAACAAGCCAGTTACCTGTTCTCACGCAAAGAGGAGTATATAGAACCATGGTGGATTTCCAGCTGATGAAGTAAAGGATTATTAAAGGAAAGGGATGACCATAGGGATCATCGTTAATTCTCTGAAACAGAATCCGCCCTTTTCACCTGCCAAACACATGCCCACTTCTCCTCTCTGGGGTTAATAAAAACTAACCAGCGAACTGACAGAGGGCCTGACCCCCACCATCCACATCGACCACACAAAAAAAAAAGCCGTACCCTCCAGCTACTAATTATAATGCTAACTTGCAAAATTTCCCTGCATTTTAAAACAATGGAAAAATGGTGGTGAGATCATACTTAGAAGAATGGCTTCTTGTCTGTCTCCACTAACAAAAATAGGCAACACCAAGTCAGCTACTCCTCAGCATAGTTATGCCAGTCGCAGCCTTCTTGGGTTTCAGGAGGCACAAACAGACGTTATCACAATTATGGTGAAACGCTGAACACATGCAAATAATTTTCAACGTAGTGGTTAATTGAAAAGCTCTGCGGCATACTTCTTGGAACAAGCCAGTTACCTGTTCCCACGCAAAGGGGAGTATATAGAACCATGGTGGATTTCCAGCTGATGAAGTAAAGGATTATTAAAGGAACGGGATGACCAGGGGATCATCCTTAATTCTCTGAAAGAGAATCCGCCCTTTACACCTGCCAAACACATGCCCACTTCTCCTCTCTGGGGATAATAAAAACTAACCAGCGAACTGACAGAGGGCCTGACCCCCCGCCATCCACATCGACCACACACAAAAAAAAAACCGTACCCTCCAGCTACTAATTATAATGCTAACTTCCAAAATTTCCCTGCATTTTAAAACAATGGAAAAATGGTGGTGGGATCATACTTAGAAGAAAGGCTTCTTGTCTGTCTCCACTAACAAAAATAGGCAACACCAAGTCAGCTAATCCTCAGCATAGTTATGTCCGTCACAGCCTTCTTGGGTTTCAGGAGGGACATACAAACGTTATCAAAATTATGGTGAAATGCTGAACACCTGCAAATAATTTTCAACGTACTGGTTAATTTGAAAACTCTCCAGCATACTTCTTGGAACAAGCCAGGTACCTGTGCCCACGCATAGAGGAGTATATAGAAACATGGTGGAATCCCAGCTGATGAAGCAAAGCATTCTTAAAGGAATGAGATGACCATGCGGATCCTGTTTAATTCTCTGAAACAGAATCCGCCCTCTTCACCTGCCAAACACATGCCCACTACTCTTCTCTGGGGATAATAAAAACAAACCAGCGATCTGACAGAGGGCCTGAACACCCATCCTGACCGACCCCACAAAACAAAAAAGTACCCTCCAGCTACTAATTATAATGCCAATTTGCAAAATTTCCCTGCATTTTTAAACAATGGAGAAATGATGGTGGGATGATTCTTAGAAGAATGGCTTCTTGTCAGTCTCCACTGACAAAAATAGGCAACACCAAGTCAGCTACGCCTCAGCATAGTTATGTCCGTAGCAGCCATATTTGGTTTCAGCAGGCACATACACACGTTATCACAATTATGGTGAAACGCTGAAAACCTGCAAAGGATTTTCAACATACTGGTTAATTGAAAAGCTCTGAGGCATACTTCTTGGAACAAGCCAGTTTCCTGTGCCCACGCATAGAGAAGCATATAGAACCATGGTGGATTCCCAGCTCATGAAGCAAAGGATTCTTAAAGGAACGGGATTACCATGCGGATCCTGTTTAATTCTCTGAAACAGATCCGCAGTTTTCACCTGCCATACTAATACCCACTTCTCCTCTCTGGGGATAATAAAAACAAACCAGCGAACTGACAGAGGGCCTGACCAACACATCCACACCGACCCCACAGGAAAAAAAAAAAAAAACACCGTAGCCTCCAGCTACTAATTATCATGCTAACTTGCAAAACTTTCCTGCATTTTTAAACGATGGAAAAATGATGGTGAGATGATACTTAGAAGAATGGATTCTTGTCAGTCTCCACTAACAAAAATAGGCAAAACCAAGTCAGCTACGCCTCAGCATAGTTATGTCCCTCGCAGCCTTCTTGGGTTTCAGGAGGCACAAACAAACGTTATCACAATTATGGTGAGACGCTGAACACCTGCAAATAATTTTCAACGTACTGGTTAATTGAAAAGCTCTGCGGCATACTTGTTGGAACAAGCCAGTTACCTGTTCCCACGCAAAGAGGAGTATATAGAACGATGGTGGATTTCCAGCTGATGAAGTAAAGGATTATTAAAGGAACGGGATGACCATACGGATCATCGTTAATTCTCTGAAACAGAATCCGCCTTTTTCACCTGCCAAACACATGCCCACTTCTCCTCTCTGGGGATAATAAAAACTAACCAGCGAACTGACAGAGGGCCTGACGCCCACCATCCACATCGACCACACAAAAAAAAAAACCTTACCCTCCAGATACTAATTATAATGCTAACTTGCAAAATTTCCCTGCATTTTAAAACAATGGAAAAATGGTGGTGAGATCATACTTAGAAGAATGGCTTCTTGTCAGTCTCCACTAACAAAAATAGGCAACACCAAGTCAGCTACTCCTCAGCATAGTTATGTCCGTCGCAGCCTTCTTGGGTTTCAGGAGGCACAAACAGACGTTATCACAATTATGGTGAAACGCTCAACACCTGCAAATAATTTTCAACGTAGTGGTTAATTGAAAAGCTCTGCGGCATACTTCTTGGAACAAGCCAGTTACCTGTTCCCACGCAAAGAGGAGTATATAGAACCATGGTGGATTTCCAGCTGATGAAGTAAAGGATTATTAAAGGAACGGGATGACCATGGGGATCATCGTTAATTCTCTGAAACAGAATCCGCCCTATTCACCTGCCAAACACATGCCCACTTCTCCTCTCTGGGGATAATAAAAACTAACCAGCGAACTGACAGAGGGCCTGACCCCCCCCCCATCCACATCGACCACACACAAAAAAAAAAAACAGTACCCTCCAGCTACTAATTATAATGCTAACTTGCAAAATTTCCCTGCATTTTAAAACAATGGAAAAATGGTGGTGGGATCATACTTAGAAGAATGGCTTCTTGTCTGTCTCCACTAACAAAAATAGGCAACACCAAGTCAGCTACTCCTCAGCATAGTTATGTCCGTGACAGCCTTCTTGGGTTTCAGGAGGGACATACAAACGTTATCAAAATTATGGTGAAACGCTGAACACCTGCAAATAATTTTCAACGTACTGGTTAATTTGAAAACTCTCCAGCATACTTCTTGGAACAAGCCAGGTACCTGTGCCCACGCATAGAGGAGTATATAGAATCATGGTGGAATCCCAGCTGATGAAGCAAAGGATTCTTAAAGGAATGAGATGACCATGCGGATCCTATTTAATTATCTGAAACAGAATCCGCACTTTTCACCTGTCAAACACATGCCCACTACTCTTCTATGGGGACAATAAAAACAAACCAGCGATCTTACAGAGGGCCTGAACACCCATCCTGTCCGACCCCACAAAACGAAAAAGTACCCTCCAGGTACTAATTATAATGCCAATTTGCAATATTTCCCTGCATTTTTAAACAATGGAGAAATGATGGTGGGATGATACTTAGAAGAATGGCTTCTTGTCAGTCTCCACTGACAAAAATAGGCAACACCAAGTCAGCTACGCCTCAGCATAGTTATGTCCGTAGCAGCCATATTTGGTTTCAGTAGGCACATACACACATTATCACAATTATTCTGAAACGCTGAAAACCTGCAAAGGATTTTCAACATACTGGTTAATTGAAAAGCTCTGAGGCATACTTCTTGGAACTAGCCAGTTTCCTGTGCCCACACATAGAGAAGTATATAGAACCATGGTGGATTCCCAGCTCATGAAGCAAAGGATTCTTAAAGGAACGGGATTACCATGCGGATCCTGTTTAATTCTCTGAAACAGATCCGCAGTTTTCACCTGCCATACTAATACCGACTTCTCCTCTCTGGGGATAATAAAAACCAACCGGGGAACTGACAGAGGGCCTGACCAACACATCCACACCGACCCCACAGGAAAAAAAAAAAAAAAAAAAAAACACCGTAGCCTCCAGCTACTAATTTTAATGCTAACTTGCAAAACTTTCCTGCATTTTTAAACAATGGAAAAATGATGGTGAGATGATACTTAGAAGAATGGATTCTTGTCAGTCTCCACTAACAAAAATAGGCAAAACCAAGTCAGCTACGCCTCAGCATAGTTATGTCTGTCGCAGCCTTCTTGGGTTTCAGGAGGCACAAACAAACGTTATCACAATTATGGTGAAACGCTGAACACCTGCAAATAATTTTCAACGTACTGGTTAATTGAAAAGCTCTGCGGCATACTTCTTGGAACAAGCCAGTTACCTGTTCTCACGCAAAGAGGAGTATATAGAACCATGGTGGATTTCCAGCTGATGAAGTAAAGGATTATTAAAGGAACGGGATGACCATAGGGATCATCGTTAATTCTCTGAAACAGAATCCGCCCTTTTCACCTGCCAAACACATGCCCACTTCTCCTCTCTGGGGTTAATAAAAACTAACCAGCGAACTGACAGAGGGCCTGACCCCCACCATCCACATCGACCACACAAAAAAAAAAGCCGTACCCTCCAGCTACTAATTATAATGCTAACTTGCAAAATTTCCCTGCATTTTAAAACAATGGAAAAATGGTGGTGAGATCATACTTAGAAGAATGGCTTCTTGTCTGTCTCCACTAACAAAAATAGGCAACACCAAGTCAGCTACTCCTCAGCATAGTTATGCCAGTCGCAGCCTTCTTGGGTTTCAGGAGGCACAAACAGACGTTATCACAATTATGGTGAAACGCTGAACACCTGCAAATAATTTTCAACGTAGTGGTTAATTGAAAAGCTCTGCGGCATACTTCTTGGAACAAGCCAGTTACCTGTTCCCACGCAAAGAGGAGTATATAGAACCATGGTGGATTTCCAGCTGATGAAGTAAAGGATTATTAAAGGAACGGGATGACCAGGGGATCATCCTTAATTCTCTGAAAGAGAATCCGCCCTTTACACCTGCCAAACACATGCCCACTTCTCCTCTCTGGGGATAATAAAAACTAACCAGCGAACTGACAGTGGGCCTGACCCCCCGCCATCCACATCGACCACACACAAAAAAAAAAACCGTACCCTCCAGCTACTAATTATAATGCTAACTTCCAAAATTTCCCTGCATTTTAAAACAATGGAAAAATGGTGGTGGGATCATACTTAGAAGAAAGGGTTCTTGTCTGTCTCCACTAACAAAAATAGGCAACACCAAGTCAGCTAATCCTCAGCATAGTTATGTCCGTCACAGCCTTCTTGGGTTTCAGGAGGGACATACAAACGTTATCAAAATTATGGTGAAATGCTGAACACCTGCAAATAATTTTCAACATACTGGTTAATTTGAAAACTCTCCAGCATACTTCTTGGAACAAGCCAGGTACCTGTGCCCACGCATAGAGGAGTATATAGAAACATGGTGGAATCCCAGCTGATGAAGCAAAGGATTCTTAAAGGAATGAGATGACCATGCGGATCCTCTTTAATTCTCTGAAACAGAATCCGCCCTCTTCACCTGCCAAACACATGCCCACTACTCTTCTCTGGGGATAATAAAAACAAACCAGCGATCTGACAGAGGGCCTGAACACCCATCCTGACCGACCCCACAAAACAAAAAAGTACCCTCCAGCTACTAATTATAATGCCAATTTGCAAAATTTCCCTGCATTTTTAAACAATGGAGAAATGATGGTGGGATATTTCATAGAAGAATGGCTTCTTGTCAGTCTCCACTGACAAAAATAGGCAACACCAAGTCAGCTACGCCTCAGCATAGTTATGTCCGTAGCAGCCATATTTGGTTTCAGCAGGCACATACACACGTTATCACAATTATGGTGAAACGCTGAAAACCTGCAAAGGATTTTCAACATACTGGTTAATTGAAAAGCTCTGAGGCATACTTCTTGGAACAAGCCAGTTTCCTGTGCCCACGCATAGAGAAGTATATAGAACCATGGTGGATTCCCAGCTCATGAAGCAAAGGATTCTTAAAGGAACGGGATTACCATGCGGATCCTGTTTAATTCTCTGAAACAGATCCGCAGTTTTCACCTGCCATACTAATACCCGCTTCTTCTCTCTGGGGATAATAAAAACAAACCAGCGAACTGACAGAGGGCCTGACCAACACATCCACACCGACCCCACAGGAAAAAAAAAAAAAAAAAAACACCGTAGCCTCCAGCTACTAATTATCATGCTAACTTGCAAAACTTTCCTGCATTTTTAAACAATGGAAAAATATGGTGAGATGATACTTAGAAGAATGGATTCTTGTCAGTCTCCACTAACAAAAATAGGCAAAACCAAGTCAGCTACGCCTCAGCATAGTTATGTCCCTCGCAGCCTTCTTGGGTTTCAGGAGGCACAAACAAACGTTATCACAATTATGGTGAGACGCTGAACACCTGCAAATAATTTTCAACGTACTGGTTAATTGAAAAGCTCTGCGGCATACTTGTTGGAACAAGGCAGTTACCTGTTCCCACGCAAAGAGGAGTATAGAGAACGATGGTGGATTTCCAGCTGATGAAGTAAAGGATTATTAAAGGAACGGGATGACCATACGGATCATCGTTAATTCTCTGAAACAGAATCCGCCTTTTTCACCTGCCAAACACATGCCCACTTCTCCTCTCTGGGGATAATAAAAACTAACCAGCGAACTGACAGAGGGCCTGACGCCCACCATCCACATCGACCACACACAAAAAAAAAACCTTACCCTCCAGATACTAATTATAATGCTAACTTGCAAAATTTCCTTGCATTTTAAAACAATGGAAAAATGGTGGTGGGATCATACTTAGAAGAATGGCTTCTTGTCAGTCTCCACTAACAAAAATAGGCAACACCAAGTCAGCTACTCCTCAGCATAGTTATGTCCGTCGCAGCCTTCTTGGGTTTCAGGAGGCACAAACAGACGTTATCACAATTATGGTGAAACGCTCAACACCTGCAAATAATTTTCAACGTAGTGGTTAATTGAAAAGCTCTGCGGCATACTTCTTGGAACAAGCCAGTTACCTGTTCCCACGCAAAGAGGAGTATATAGAACCATGGTGGATTTCCAGCTGATGAAGTAAAGGATTATTAAAGGAACGGGATGACCATGGGGATCATCGTTAATTCTCTGAAACAGAATCCGCCCTTTTCACCTGCCAAGCACATGCCCACTTCTCTCTGGGGATAATAAAAACTAACCAGCGAACTGACAGAGGGCCTGACCCCCCCATCCATGTCGACCACACACAAAAAAAAAAAAAAACCGTACCCTCCAGCTACTAATTATAATGCTAACTTGCAAAATTTCCCTGCATTTTAAAACAATGGAAAAATGGTGGTGGGATCATACTTAGAAGAATGGCTTCTTGTCTGTCTCCACTAACAAAAATAGGCAACACCAAGTCAGCTAATCCTCAGCATAGTTATGTCCGTCGCAGCCTTCTTGGGTTTCAGCAGGCACATACAAACGTTATCAAAATTATGGTGAAACGCTGAACACCTGCAAATAATTTTGAACGTACTGGTTAATTTGAAAACTCTCCAGCATACTTCTTGGAACAAGCCAGGTACCTGTGCCCACGCATAGAGGAGTATATAGAATCATGGTGGAATCCCAGCTGATGAAGCAAAGGATTCTTAAAGGAATGAGATGACCATGCGGATCCTGTTTAATTCTCTGAAACAGAATCCGCACTTTTCACCTGCCAAACACATGCCGACTACTCTTCTCTGGGGATAATAAAAACAAACCAGCGATCTGACAGAGGGCCTGAACACCCATCCTGACCGACCCCACAAAACAAAAAAGTACCCTCCAGCTACTAATTATAATGCCAATTTGCAAACTTTCCCTGCATTTTTAAACAATGGAGAAATGATGGTGGGATGATACTTAGAAGAATGGCTTCTTGTCAGTCTCCACTGACAAAAATAGGCAACACCAAGTCAGCTACGCCTCAGCATAGTTATGTCCGTAGCAGCCATATTTGGTTTCAGTAGGCACATACACACGTTATCACAATTATGGTGAAACGCTGAAAACCTGCAAAGGATTTTCAACATACTGGTTAATTGAAAAGCTCTGAGGCATACTTCTTGGAACTAGCCAGTTTCCTGTGCCCACGCATAGAGAAGTATATAGAACCATGGTGCATTCCCAGGTCATGAAGCAAAGGATTCTTAAAGGAACGGGATTACCATGCGGATCCTGTTTAATTCTCTGAAACAGATCCGCAGTTTTCACCTGCCATACTAATACCGACTTCTCCTCTCTGGGGATAATAAAAACCAACCGGGGAACTGACAGAGGGCCTGACCAACACATCCACACCGACGCACAGGAAAAAAAAAAAAAAAACACCGTAGCCTCCAGCTACTAATTATCATGCTAACTTGCAAAACTTTCCTGCATTTTTAAACAATGGAAAAATGATGGTGAGATGATACTTAGAAGAATGGATTCTTGTCAGTCTCCACTAACAAAAATAGGCAAAACCAAGTCAGCTACGCCTCAGCATAGTTATCTCGTCGCAGCCTTCTTGGGTTTCAGGAGGCACAAACAAACGTTATCACAATTATGGTGAAACGCTGAACACCTGCAAATAATTTTCAAAGTAATGGTTAATTGAAAAGCTCTGCGGCATACTTCTTGGAACAAGCCAGTTACCTGTTCCCACGCAAAGAGGAGTATATAGAACCATGGTGGATTTCCAGCTGATGAAGTAAAGGATTATTAAAGGAACGGGATGACCATGGGGATCATCCTTAATTCTCTGAAACAGAATCCCCCCTTTTCACCTGCCAAACACATGCCCACTTCCCCTCTCTGGGGATAATAAAAACTAACCAGCGAACTGACAGAGGGCCTGAACACCCCCCATCCACATCGACTACACAAAAAAAAAAAAAACCGTACCCTCCAGCTACTAATTATAATGCTAACTTGCAAAATTTCCCTGCATTTTAAAACAATGGAAAAATGGTGGTGGGATGATACTTAGAAGAATGGCTTCTTGTCTGTCTCCACTAACAAAAATAGGCAACACCAAGTCAGCTACTCCTCAGCATACTTATGTCCATCGCAGCCTTCTTGGGTTTCAGGAGGCACAAACAAAGGTTATCACAATTATGGTGAAACGCTGAACACCTGCAAATAATTTTCAACGTACTGGTTAATTGAAAAGCTCTGTGGCATACTTCTTGGAACAAGCCAGTTACCTGTTCCCACGCAAAGAGGAGTACATAGAACCATGGTGGATTTCCAGCTGATGAAGTAAAGGATTATTAGAGCAACGGGATGACCATGGGGATCATAGTTAATTCTCTGAAACAGAATTCGCCCTTTTCACCTGCCAAACACATGCCCACTTCTCCTCTCTGGGGATAATAAAAACTAACCAGCGAACTGACAGAGGGCCTGACCCCCGCCCATCCACATCGACTACACAAAAAAAAAAAAACCGTACCGTCCAGCTACTAATTATAATGCTAACTTGCAAAATTTCCCTGCATTTTAAAACAATGGAAAAATGGTGGTGGGATGATACTTAGAAGAATGGCTTCTTGTCAGTCTCCACTAACAAAAATAGGCAACAATAAGTCAGCTACTCCTCAGCATAGTTATGTCCGTCGCAGCCTTCTTGGGTTTCAGGAGACACAAACACACGTTATCACAATTATGGTGAAACTCTGAACACCTGCAAATAATTTTCAATGTACTGGTTAATGAAAAGCTCTGCGGCATACTTCTTGGAACAAGCCAGTTACTTGTTCCCACGCAAAGAGGAGTATATAGAACCATGGTGGATTTCCAGCTGATGAAGTAAAGGATTATTAAAGGAACGGGATGACCATGGGGATCATCGTTAATTCTCTGAAACAGAATCCGCCCTTTTCACCTGCCAAACACATGCAAACTTCTCCTCTCTGGGGATAATAAAAACTAACCAGGGAACTGACAGAGGGCCTGACCCCCGCCCATCCACATCGACTACACAAAAAAAAAAAACCGTACCCTCCAGCTACTAATTATAATGCTAACTTGCAAAATTTCCCTGCCATTTTAAAACAATGGAAAAATGGTGGTGGGTTCATACTTAGAAGAATGGCTTCTTGTCTGTCTCCACTAACAAAAATAGGCAACACCAAGTCAGCTAATCCTCAGCATAGCTATGTCCGTCGCAGCCTTCTTGGGTTTCAGGAGGGACATACAAACGTTATCAAAATTATGGTGAAACGCTGAACACCTGCAAATAATTTTGAACGTACTGGTTAATTTGAAAACTCTCCAGCATACTTCTTGGAAGAAGCCAGGTACCTGTGCCCACGCATAGAGGAGTATATAGAAACATGGTGGAATCCCAGCTGATGAAGCAAAGATTCTTAAAGGAATGAGATGACCATACAGATCCTGTTTAATTCTCTGAAACAGAATCCGCACTTTACACCTGCCAAACACATGCCCACTACTCTTCTCTGGGGATAATAAAAACAAACCAGCGATCTGACAGAGGGCCTGAACACCCATCCTGACTGACCCCACAAAACAAAAAAGTACCCTCCAGCTACTAATTATAATGCCAATTTGCAAAATTTCCCTGCATTTTTAAACAATGGAGAAATGATGGTGGGATGATACTTAGAAGAATGGCTTCTTGTCAGTCTCCACTGACAAAAATAGGCAACACCAAGTCAGCTACGCCTCAGCATAGTTATGTCCGTAGCAGCCATATTTGGTTTCAGTAGGCACATACACACGTTATCACAATTATGGTGAAACGCTGAAAACCTGCAAAGGATTTTCAACATACTGGTTCATTGAAAAGCTCTGAGGCATACTTCTTGGAACAAGCCAGTTTCCTGTGCCCACGCATAGAGAAGTATATAGAACCATGGTGGATTCCCAGCTCATGAAGCAAAGGATTCTTAAAGGAACGGGATTACCATGCGGATTCTGTTTAATTCTCTGAAACAGATCCGCAGTTTTCACCTGCCATACTAATACCCACTTCTCCTCTCTGGGAATAATAAAAACAAACCAGCGAACTGACAGAGGGCCTGACCAACACATCCACACCGACCCCACAGGAAAAAAAAAAAAAAAACACCGTAGCCTCCAGCTACTAATTATAATGCTAACTTGCAAAACATTCCTGCATTTTTAAACAATGGAAAAATGATGGTGAGATAATACTTAGAAGAATGGATTCTTGTCAGTCTCTACTAACAAAAATAGGCAAAACCAAGTCAGCTACGACTCAGCATAGTTATGTCCGACGCAGGCTTCTTGGGTTTCAGGAGGCACAAACAAAGGTTCTCACAATTATGGTGAAACGCTGAACACCTGCAAATAATTTTCAACGTATTGGTAAATTGAAAAGCTCTGCGGCATACTTCTTGGAACAAGCCAGTTACCTGTTCCCACGCAAAGAGGAGTATATAGAACCATGGTGGATTTCCAGCTGATGAAGTAAAGGATTATTAAAGGAACGGGATGACCATGGGGATCATCGTTAATTCTCTGAAACAGAATCCGCCCTTTTCACCTGCCAAACACATGCCCACTTCTCCTCTCTGGGGATAATAAAAACTAACCAGCGAACTGACAGAGGGCCTGACTCCCACCATCCACATCGACCACACAAAAAAAAAAACCGTACCCTCCAGCTACTAATTATAATGCTAACTTGCAAAATTTCCCTGCATTTTAAAACAATGGAAAAATGGTGGTGGGATGATACCTAGAAGAATGGCTTCTAGTCAGTCTCCACTAACAAAAATAGGCAACACCAAGTCAGCTACTCCTCAGCATAGTTATGTCCGTCGCAGCCTTATTGGGTTTCAGGAGGCACAAACACACGTTATCACAATTATGGTGAAACGCTGAACACCTGCAGATAATTTTCAACGTAGTGGTTAATTGAAAAGCTCTGTGGCATACTTCTTGGAACAAGCCAGTTACCTGTTCCCACGCAAAGAGGAGTATGTAGAACCATGGTGGATTTCCAGCTGATGAAGTAAAGGATTATTAAAGGAACGGGATGACCATGGGGATCATCGTTAATTCTCTGAAACAGAATCCTCCCTTTTCACCTGCCAAACACCTGCCCATTTCTCCTCTCTGGGGATAATAAAAACTAACCAGCGAACTGACAGAGGGCCTGACCCCCCCATCCACATCGACCACACACACAAAAAAATACCGAACACTCCAGCTACTAATTATAATGCTAACTTGCAAAATTTCCCTGCATTTTAAAACAATGGAAAAATGGTGGTGGGATGATACTTAGAAGAATGGCTTCTTGTCAGTCTCCACTAACAAAAATAGGCAACACCAAGTCAGCTAAGCCTCAGCACAGTTATGTCCGTCGCAGCCTTCCTGGGTTTCAGGAGGCACAAACACACGTTATCACAATTATGGTGAAACGCTGAATACCTGCAAATAATTTTCAACGTAGTGGTTAATTGAAAAGCTCTGCGGCATACTTCTTGGAACAAGCCAGTTACCTGTTCCCACAGAAAGAGGAGTATATAGAACCATGGTGGATTTCCAGCTCATGCAGTAAAGGATTATTAAAGGAACGGGATGACCATGGGGATCATCGTTAATTCTCTGAAACAGAATCCGCCCTTTTCACCTGCCAAACACATGCCCACTTCTCCTCTCTGGGGATAATAAAAAGTAACCAGCGAACTGACAGAGGGCCTGACCCCCCCATCCACCTCGACCACACACACACACAAAAAAAAAAACCGTACCCTCCAGCTACTAATTATAATGCTAACTTGCAAAATTTCCTACATTTTAAAACAATGGAAAAATGGTGGTGGGATCATACTTACAAGAATGGCTTCTTGTCTGTCTCCACTAACAAAAATAGGCAACACCAAGTCAGCTACTCCTCAGCATAGTTATGTCCGTCGCAGCCTTCTTGGGTTTCAGGAGGGACATACAAACGTTATCAAAATTATGGTGAAACGCTGAACACCTGCAAATAATTTTCAACGTACTGGTTAATTTGAAAACTCTCCAGCATAATTCTTGGAACAAGCCAGGTACCTGTGCCCACGCATAGAGGAGTATATAGAAACATGGTGGAATCCCAGCTGATGAAGCAAAGGATTCTTAAAGGAATGAGATGACCATGCGGATCGTGTTTAATTCTCTGAAACAGAATCCGCACTTTTCACCTGCCAAACACATGCCCACTACTCTTCTCTGCGGATAATAAAAACAAACCAGCGATCTGACAGACGGCCTGAACACCTATCCTGACCGACCCCACAAAACAAAAAAGTACCCTCCAGCTACTAATTATAATGCCAATTTGCAAAATTTCCCTGCATTTTTAAACAATGGAGAAATGATGGTGGGATGATACTTAGAAGAATGGATTCTTGTCAGTCTACACTGACAAAAATAGGCAACACCAAGTCAGCTACGCCTCAGCATAGTTATGTCCGTAGCAGCCATATTTGGTTTCAGTAGGCACATACACACGTTATCACAATTATGGTGAAACGCTGAAAACCTGCAAAGGATTGTCAACATACTGGTTAATTGAAAAGCTCTGAGGCATACTTCTTGGAACAAGCCAGTTTCCTGTGCCCACGCGTAGACAAGTATATAGAACCATGGTGGATTCCCAGCTCATGAAGCAAAGGATTCTTAAAGGAACGGGATTACCGTGCGGATCTTGTTTAATTCTCTGAAACAGATCCGCAGTTTTCACCTGCCATACTAATACCCACTTCTCCTCTCTGGAGACAATAAAAACCAACCGGGGAAGTGACAGAGTGCCTGACCAACACATGCACACCGACCCACAGGAAAAAAAAAAAAAAAAAACACCGTAGCCTCTAGCTACTAATTATAATGCTAACTTGCAAAATTTCCCTGCATTTTAAAACAATGGAAAAACGGTGGTGGGATGATACTTAGAAGAATGGCTTCTTGTCAGTCTCCACTAACAAAAATATGCAACACCAAGTCAGCTACTACTCAGCATAGCTATGTCCATCGCAGCCTTCTTGGGTTTCAGGAGGCACAAACAAACGTTATCACAATTATGGTGAAACGCTGAACACCTGCAAATAATTTTCAACGTAGTGGTTAATTGAAAAGCTCTGCGGCATACTTCTTGGAACAAGCCAGTTACCTGTTCCCACGCAAAGAGGAGTATATAGAACCATGGTGGATTTCCAGCTGATGAAGTAAAGGATTATTAAAGGAACGGGATGACCATGGGGATCATCGTTAATTCTCTGAAACACAATCCGCCCTTTTCACCTGCCAAACACATGCCCACTTCTCCTCTCTGGGGATAATAAAAACTAACCAGCGAACTGACAGAGGGCCTGACCCCCCCATCCACATCGACCACACACACACAAAAAAAAACCGTACCCTCCAGCTACTAATTATAATGCTAACTTGCAAAATTTCCCTGCCTTTTAAAACAATGGAAAAATGGTGGTGGGATGATACTTAGAAGAATGGCTTCTTGTCAGTCTCCACTAACAAAAATAGGCAACACCAAGTCAGCTACTCCTCAGCATAGTTATGTCCGTCGCAGCCTTCTTGGGTTTCAGGAGGCACAAACACACGTTATCACAATTATGGTGAAACGCTGAACACCTGCAAATAATTTTCAACGTAGTGGTTAATTGAAAAGCTCTGCGGCATACTTCTTGGAACAAGCCACTTACCTGTTCCCACGCAAAGAGGAGTATAGAGAACCATGGTGGATTTCCAGCTGATGAAGTAAAGGATTATTAAAGGAACGGGATGACCATGGGGATCATCGTTAATTCTCTGAAACAGAATCCGCCCTTTTCACCTGCCAAACACATGCCCACTTCTCCTCTCTGGGGATAATATAAACTAACCAGCGAACTGACACAGGGCCTGACCCCTCCCCATCCACATCGACCACACACACAAAAAAAAACCGTACCCTCCAGCTACTAATTATAATGCTAACTTGCAAAATTTCCCTGCATTTTAAAACAATGGAAAAATGGTGGTGGGATGATACTTAGAAGAATGGCTTCTTGTCAGTCTCCACTAACAAAAATAGGCAACACCAAGTCAGCTACTCCTCAGCATAGCTATGTCCATCGCAGCCATCTTGGGTTTCAGAAGGCACAAACAAACGTTATCACAATTACGGTGAAACGCTGAACACCTGCAAATTATTTTCAACGTAGTGGTTAATTGAAAAGCTCTGCGGCATACTTCTTGAAACAAGGCAGTTACCTGTACCCACGCAAAGAGGAGTATATAGAACCATGGCAGATTTCCAGCTGATGAAGTAAAGGATTATTAAAGGAACGGGATGTCCATGGGGATCATCGTTAATTCTCTGAAACTGAATCCGCCCTTTTCACCTGCCAAACACATGCCCACTTCTCCTCTCTGGGGATAATAAAAACTAACCAGCGAACTGACAGAGGGCCTGCACCCCCCATCCACCTCGACCACACACACACAGAAAAAAAAAAACGTACCCTCCAGCTACTAATTATAATGCTAACTTGCAAAATTTCCCTGCATTTTAAAACAATGGAAAAATGGTGGTGGGATCATACTTAGGAGAGTGGCTTCTTGTCTGTCTCCACTAACAAAAATAGGCAACACCAAGTCAGCTACTCCTCAGCATAGTTATGTCCGTCGCAGCCTTCTTGGGTTTCAGGAGGGACATACAAACGTTATCAAAATTATGGTGAAACGCTGAAAACCTGCAAATAATTTTCAACGTACTGGTTAATTTGAAAACTCTCCAGCATAATTCTTGGAACAAGCCAGGTACCTGTGCCCACGCATAGAGGAGTATATAGAAACATGGTGGAATCCCAGCTGATGAAGCAAAGGATTCTTAAAGGAATGAGATGACCATGTGGATCCGGTTTAATTCTCTGAAACAGAATCCGCACTTTTCACCTGCCAAACACATGCCCACTACTCTTCTCTGGGGATAATAAAAACAAACCAGCGATCTGACAGAGGGCCTGAACACCCATCCTGACCGACCCCACAAAACAAAAAAGTACCCTCCAGCTACTAATTATAATGCCAATTTGCAAAATTTCCCTGCATTTTTAAACAATGGAGAAATGATGGTGGGATGATACTTAGAAGAATGGCTTCTTGTCAGTCTCCACTGACAAAAATAGGCAACACCAAGTCAGCTACGCCTCAGCATAGTTATGTCCGTAGCAGTCATATTTGGTTTCAGTAGGCACATACACACGTTATCACAATTATGGTTAAACGCTGAAAACCTGCAAAGGATTTTCAACATACTGGTTAATTGAAAAGCTCTGAGGCATACTTCTTGGAACTAGCCAGTTTCCTGTGCCCACGCGTAGACAAGTATATAGAACCATGGTTGATTCCCAGCTCATGAAGCAAAGGATTCTTAAAGGAACGGGATTACCGTGCGGATCCTGTTTAATTCTCTGAAACAGATACACAGTTTTCACCTGCCATACTAATACCCACTTCTCCTCTCTGGGGATAATAAAAACTAACCAGCGAACTGACAGAGGGCCTGACCCCCACCATCCACATCGACCACACACAAAAAAAAAACCGTACCCTCCAGCTACTAATTATAATGCTAACTTGCAAAATTTCCCTGCATTTTAAAACAATGGAAAAATGGTGGTGGGATGATACTTAGAAGAATGGCTTCTTGTCAGTCTCCACTAACAAAAATAGTCAACACCAAGTCAGCTACTCCTCAGCATAGTTATGTCCGTCGCAGCCTTCTTGGGTTTCAGGAGGCACAAACAAAGGTTCTCACAATTATGGTGAAACCCTGAACACCTGCAAATAATTTTCAACGTAGTGGTTAATTGAAAAGCTCTGCGGCATACTTCTTGGAACAAGGCAGTTACCTGTTCCCACGCAAAGAGGAGTATAGAGAACCATGGTGGATTTCCAGCTGATCAAGTAAAGGATTATTAAAGGAACGGGATGACCATGGGGATCATCGTTAATTCTCTGAAATAGAATCCGCCCTTTTCACCTGCCAAACACATGCCCACTTCTCGTCTCTGGGGATAATAAAAACTAACCAGCGAACTGACAGAGGGCCTGACCCCCCCCCCATCCACATCGACCACACACAAAAAAAAAACTGTACCCTCCAGCTACTAATTATAATGCTAACTTGCAAAATTTCCCTGCATTTTAAAACAATGGAAAAATGGTGGTGGGATGAGACTTAGAAGAATGGCTTCTTGTCAGTCTCCACTAACAAAAATAGGCAACACCAAGTCAGCTACTCCTCAGCATACCTATGTCCATCGCAGCCTTCTTGGGTTTCAGGAGTCACAAACAAACGTTATCACAATAATGGTGAAACGCTGAACACCTGCAAATAATTTTCAATGTAGTGGTTAATTGAAAAGCTCTGCGGCATACTTCTTGGAACAAGGCAGTTACCTGTTTCCACGCAAAGAGGAGTATAGAGAACCATGGTGGATTTCCAGCTGATGAAGTAAAGGATTATTAAAGGAACGGGATGACCATGGGGATCATCGTTAATTCTCTGAAACAGAATCCGCCCTTTTCACCTGCCAAACACATGCCCACTTCTCCTCTCTGGGGATAATAAAAACTAACCAGCGAACTGACAGAGGGCCTGACCACCCCATCCACATCGACCACACACACACAAAAAAAACCGTACCCTCCAGCTACTAATTATAATGCTAACTTGCAAAATTTCCCTGCATTTTAAAACAATGGAAAAATGGTGGTGGGATCATACTTAGAAGAATGGCTTCTTGTCAGTCTCCACTGACAAAAATAGGCAACACCAAGTCAGCTGCGCCTCAGCATAGTTATGTCCGTAGCAGCCATATTTGGTTTAAGTAGGCACATACACACGTTATCACAATTATGGTGAAACGCTGAAAACCTGCAAAGGATTGTCAACATACTGGTTAATTGAAAAGCTCTGAGGCATACTTCTTGGAACTAGCCAGTTTCCTGTGCCCACGCATAGACAAGTATATAGAACCATGGTGGATTCCCAGCTCATGAAGCAAAGGATTCTTCAAGGAACGGGATTACCATGCGGATCCTGTTTAATTCTCTGAAACAGATCCGCAGTTTTCACCTCCATACTAATACCCACTTCTCCTCTCTGGGGATAATAAAAACCAACCGGGGAACTGACAGAGGGCCTGACCAACACATCCACACCGACCCCACAGGAAAAAAAAAAAAAAAAAACACCGTAGCCTCCAGCTACTAATTATAATGCTAACTTGCAAAATTTCCCTGCATTTTTAAACAATGGAAAAATGGTGGTGGGATGATACTTAGAAGAATGGCTTCTTGTCAGTCTCCACTAACAAAAATAGGCAACACCAAGTCAGCTACTCCTCAGCATAGTTATGTCCGTCGCAGACTTCTTGGGTTTCAGGAGGGACATACACACGTTATCAAAATTATGGTGAAACGCTGAACACCTGCAAATAATTTTCAACGTACTGGTTAATTTGAAAACTCTCCCGCATAATTCTTGGAACAAGCCAGGTACCTGTGCCAACGCATAGAGGAGTATATAGAAACATGGTGGAATCCCAGCTGATGAAGCAAAGGATTCTTAAAGGAATGAGATGACCATGCGGATCATGTTTAATTCTCTGAAACAGAATCCGCACTTTTCACCTGCCAAACACATGCCCACTACTCTTCTCTGGGGATAATAAAAACAAACCAGCGATCTGACGGAGGGCCTGAACACCCATCCTGACCGACCCCACAAAACAAAAAAGTACCCTCCAGCTACTAATTATAATGCCAATTTGCAAAATTTCCCTGCATTTTTAAACAATGGAGAAATGATGGTGGGATGATACTTAGAAGAATGGCTTCTTGTCAGTCTCCACTGACAAAAATAGGCAACACCAAGTCAGCTACGCCTCAGCATAGTTATGTCCGTAGCAGCCATATTTGGTTTCAGTAGGCACATACACACGTTATCACAATTATTCTGAAACGCTGAAAACCTGCAAAGGACTTTCAACATACTGGTTAATTGAAAAGCTCTGAGGCATACTTCTTGGAACAAGCGAGTTTCCTGTGCCCACGCATAGAGAAGTATATAGAACCATGGTGGATTCCCAGCTCATGAAGCAAAGGATTCTTAAAGGAACGGGATTACCATGCGGATCCTGTTTAATTCTCTGAAACAGATCCGCAGTTTTCACCTGCCATACTAATACCCACTTCTCCTCTCTGGGGATAATAAAAACCAACCGGGGAACTGACAGAGGGCCTGACCAACACATCCACACCGACCCCACAGGAAAAAAAAAAAAAACACCGTAGCCTCCAGCTACTAATTATAATGCTAACTTGCAAAATTTTCCTGCATTTTTAAATAATGGAAAAATGATGCTGAGATGATAGTTACAAGAATGGATTCTTGTCAGTCTCCACTAACAAAAATAGGCAACACCAAGTCAGCTACTCCTCAGCATAGTTATGTCCGTCGCAGCCTTCTAGGGTTTCAGGAGGCACAAACAAAGGTTCTCACAATTATGGTGAAACGCTGAACACCTGCAAATAATTTTAAACGTAGTGGTTAATTGAAAAGCTCTGCGGCATACTTCTTGGAACAAGCCAGTTACCTGTTCCCACGCAAAGAGGAGTATAGAGAACCATGGTGGATTTCCAGCTGATCAAGTAAAGGATTATTAAAGGAACGGGATGACCATGGGGATCATCGTTAATTCTCTGAAACAGAATCCGCCCTTTTCACCTGCCAAACACATGCCCACTTCTCCTCTCTGGGGATAATAAAAACCAACCGGGGAACTGACAGAGGGCCTGCCCCCCCCCCCCCGTCCACATCGACGACACTCAAAAAAAAAAACCGTACCCTCCAGCTACTAATTATAATGCTAACTTGCAAAATTTCCCTGCATTTTAAAACAATGGAAAAATGGTGGTGGGATCATGCTTAGAAGAATGGCTTCTTGTCTGTCTCCACTAACAAAAATAGGCAACACCAAGTCAGCTACTCCTCAGCATAGTTATGTCCGTCGCAGCCGTCTTGGGTTTCAGGAGGGACATACAAACTTTATCAAAATTATGGTGAAACGCTGAAAACCTGCAAATAATTTTCAACGTACTGGTTAATTTGAAAACTCTCCAGCATACTTCTTGGAAAAAGCCAGGTACCTGTGCCCACACATAGAGGAGTATATAGAAACATGGTGTAATCCCAGCTGATGAAACAAAGGATTCTTAAAGGAATGAGATGACCATGCAGATCCAGTTTAATTCTCTGAAACAGAATCCGCACTTTTCACCGCCAAACACATGCCCACTACTCTTCTCTGGGTATAATAAAAACAAACCAGCGATCTGACAGAGGGCCTGCACACCCATCCTGACCGACCCCACAAAACAAAACGTACCCTCCAGCTACTGATTATAATGCCAATTTGCAAAATTTCCCTGCATTTTTAAACAATGGAGAAATGATGGTGGGATGATACTTAGAAGAATGGCTTCTTGTCAGTCTCCACTGACAAAAATAGGCAACACCAAGTCAGCTACGTCTCAGCATAGTTATGTCCGTAGCAGCCATATTTGGTTTCAGTAGGCACCTACACACGTTATCACAATTATGGTGAAACGCTGAAAACCTGCAAAGGATTGTCAACATACTGGTTAATTGAAAAGCTCTGAGGCATACTTCTTGGAACTAGCCAGTTTCCTGTGCCCACGCATAGACAAGTATATAGAACCATGGTGGATTCCCAGCTCATGAAGCAAGGGATCCTTAAAGGAACGGGATTACCATGCGGATCCTGTTTAATTCTCTGAAACAGATCCGCAGCTTTCACCTGCCATACTAATACCAACGTCTCCTCTCTGGGGATAATAAAAACCAACCGGGGAACTGACAGAGGGCCTGACCAACACATCCACACCGACCACACAGGAAAAAAAAAAAACAAAACACCGTAGCCTCCAGCTACTAATTATAATGCTAAGTTGCAAAACTTTCCTGCATTTTTAAACAATGGAAAAATGATGGTGAGATGATACTTAGAAGAATGGATTCTTGTCAGTTTCCACTAACAAAAATAGGCAAAACCAAGTCAGCTACGCCTCAGCATAGTTATGTCCGTCGCAGCCTTCTTGGGTTTCAGGAGGCACAAACAAACGTTATCACAATTATGGTGAAACGCTGAACACCTGCAAATAATTTTCAACATACTGGTTAATTGAAAAGCTCTGCGGCATACTTCTTGGAACAAGCCAGTTACCTGTTCCCACGCAATGAGGAGTATATAGAACCATGGTGGATTTCCAGCTGATGAAGTAAAGGATTATTAAAGGAAAGGGATGACCATAGGGATCATCGTTAATTCTCTGAAACAGTATCCGCACTTTTCACCTGCAAAACACATGCCCACTTCTCCTCTCTGGGGATAATAAAAACTAACCAGCGAACTGACAGAGGGCCTGACCCCCACCATCCACATCGACCACACAAAAAAATAAACCGTACCCTCCAGCTACTAATTATAATGCTAACTTGCAAAATTTCCCTGCATTTTAAAACAATGGAAAAATGGTGGTGGGATGAGACTTAGAAGAATGGCTTCTTGTCAGTCTCCACTATCAAAAATAGGCAACACCAAGTCAGCTACTCCTCAGCATAGTTATGTCCGTCGCAGCCTTCTTGGGTTTCAGGAGGCACAAACAAACGTTATCACAAATATGGTGAAACGCTGAACACCTGCAAATAATTTTCAACGTAGTGGTTAATTGAAAATCTCTGCGGCATACTTCTTGGAACAAGCCAGTTACCTGTTCCCACGCAAAGAGGAGTATATAGAACCATGGTGGATTTCCAGCTGATGAAGTAAAGGATTATTAAAGGAACGGGATGACCATGGGGATCATCGTTAATTCTCTGAAACAGAATCCGCCCTTTTCACCTGCCAAACACATGCCCACTTCTCCTCTCTGGGGATAATAAAAACTAACCAGCGAACTGACAGAGGGCCTGACCCCCCCCCATCCACATCGACCACACACAAAAAAAAAAAACCGTACCCTCCAGCTACTAATTATAATGCTAACTTGCAAAATTTCCCTGCATTTTAAAACAATGGAAAAATGGTGGTGGGATGATACTTAGAAGAATGGCTTCTTGACAGTCTCCACTAACAAAAATAGGCAACACCAAGTCAGCTACGCCTCAGCATAGTTATGTCCGTCGCAGCCTTCTTGGGTTTCAGGAGGGACATACAAACGTTATCAAAATTATGGTGAAACGCTGAACAACTGCAAATAATTTTCAACGTACTGGTTAATTTGTAATCTCTCCAGCATACTTCTTGGAACAAGCCAGGTACCTGTGCCCACGCATAGAGGAGTATATAGAAACATGGTGGAATCCCAGCTGATGAAGCAAAGGATTCTTAAAGGAATGAGATGACCATGCGGATCCTGTTTAATTCTCTGAAACAGAATCCGCACTTTTCACCTGCCAAACACATGCCCACTACTCTTCTCTGGGGATAATAAAAACAAACCAGCGATCTGACAGAGGGCCTGAACACCCATCCTGACCGACCCCACAAAACAAAAAAGTACCCTCCAGCTACTAATTATAATGCCAATTTGCAAAATTTCCCTGCATTTTTAAACAATGGAGAAATGATGGTGGGATGACACTTAGAAGAATGGCTTCTTGTCAGTCTCCACTGACAAAAATAGGCAACACCAAGTCAGCTACGCCTCAGCATAGTTATGTCCGTAGCAGCCATATTTGGTTTCAGTAGGCACATACACACGTTATCACAATTATTCTGAAACCCTGAAAACCTGCAAAGGACTTTCAACATACTGGTTAATTGAAAAGCTCTGAGGCATACTTCTTGGAACAAGCGAGTTTCCTGTGCCCACGCATAGAGAAGTATATAGAACCATGGTGGATTCCCAGCTCATGAAGCAAAGGATTCTTAAAGGAACGGGATTACCATGCGGATCCTGTTTAATTCTCTGAAACAGATCCGCAGTTTTCACCTGCCATACTAATACCCACTTCTCCTCTCTGGGGATAATAAAAACCAACCGGGGAACTGACAGAGGGCCTGACTAACACATCCACACCGACCCCACAGGAAAAAAAAAAAAAACACCGTAGCCTCCAGCTACTAATTATAATGCTAACTTGCAAAATTTTCCTGCATTTTTAAATAATGGAAAAATGATGCTGAGATGATAGTTACAAGAATGGATTCTTGTCAGTCTCCACTAACAAAAATAGGCAACACCAAGTCAGCTACTCCTCAGCATAGTTATGTCCGTCGCAGCCTTCTAGGGTTTCAGGAGGCACAAACAAAGGTTCTCACAATTATGGTGAAACGCTGAACACCTGCAAATAATTTTAAACGTAGTGGTTAATTGAAAAGCTCTGCGGCATACTTCTTGGAACAAGCCAGTTACCTGTTCCCACGCAAAGAGGAGTATATAGAACCATGGTGGATTTCCAGCTGATGAAGTAAAGGATTATTAAAGGAACGGGATGACCATGGGGATCATCGTTAATTCTCTGAAACAGAATCCGCCCTTTTCACCTGCCAAACACATGCCCACTTCTCCTCTCTGGGGATAATAAAAACTAACCAGCGAACTGACAGAGGGCCTGACCCCCACCATCCACATCGACCACACACAAAAATAAACCGTACCCTCCAGCTACTAATTATAATGCTAACTTGCAAAATTTCCCTGCATTTTAAAACAATGGAAAAATGGTGGTGGGATGATACTTAGAAGAATGGCTTCTTGTCAGTCTCCACTATCAAAAATAGGCAACACCAAGTCAGCTACGCCTCAGCATAGTTATGTCCGTCGCAGCCTTCTTGGGTTTCAGGAGGCACAAACAAAAGTTATCACAAATATGGTGAAACGCTGAACACCTGCAAATAATTTTCAACGTAGTGGTTAATTGAAAATCTCTGCGGCATACTTCTTGGAACAAGCCAGTTACCTGTTCCCACGCAAAGAGGAGTATATAGAACCATGGTGGATTTCCAGCTGATGAAGTAAAGGATTATTAAAGGAACGGGATGACCATGGGGATCATCGTTAATTCTCTGAAACAGAATCCGCCCTTTTCACCTGCCAAACACATGCCCACTTCTCCTCTCTGGGGATAATAAAAACTAACCAGCGAACTGACAGAGGGCCTGACCCACCCCCCCATCCACATCGACCACACACACAAAAAAAAACCGTACCCTCCAGCTACTAATTATAATGCTAACTTGCAAAATTTCCCTGCCTTTTAAAACAATGGAAAAATGGTGGTGGGATCATACTTAGAAGAATGGCTTCTTGACAGTCTCCACTAACAAAAATAGGCAACACCAAGTCAGCTACGCCTCAGCATAGTTGTGTCCGTCGCAGCCTTCTTGGGTTTCAGGCGGGTCATAAAAAAGTTATCAAAATTATGGTGAAACGCTGAACACCTGCAAATAATTTTCAACGTACTGGTTAATTTGTAATCTCTCCAGCATACTTCTTGGAACAAGCCAGGTACCTGTGCCCACGCATAGAGGAGTATATAGAAACATGGTGGAATCCCAGCTGATGAAGCAAAGGATTCTTAAAGGAATGAGATGACCATGCGGATCCTGTTTAATTCTCTGAAACAGAATCCGCAATTTTCACCTGCCAAACACATGCCCACTACTCTTCTCTGGGGATAATAAAAACAAACCAGCGATCTGACAGAGGGCCTGAACACCCATCCTGACCGACCCCACAAAACAAAAAAGTGCCCTCCAGCTACTAATTATAATGCCAATTTGCAAAATTTCCCTGCATTTTTAAACAATGGAGAAATGATGGTGGGATGATACTTAGAAGAATGGCTTCTTGTCAGTCTCCACTGACAAAAATAGGCAACACCAAGTCAGCTACGCCTCAGCATAGTTATGTCCGTAGCAGCCATATTTGGTTTCAGTAGGCACATACACACGTTATCACAATTATTCTGAAACGCTGAAAACCTGCAAAGGATTTTCAACATACTGGTTAATTGAAAAGCTCTGAGGCATACTTCTTGGAACAAGCGAGTTTCCTGTGCCCACGCATAGAGAAGTATATAGAACCATGGTGGATTCCCAGCTCATGAAGCAAAGGATTCTTAAAGGAACGGGATTACCATGCGGATCCTGTTTAATTCTCTGAAACAGATCCGCAGTTTTCACCTGCCATACTAATACCCACTTCTCCTCTCTGGGGATAATAAAAACAAACCAGCGAACTGACAGAGGGCCTGATCAACACATCCACACCGACCCCACAGGAAAAAAAAAAAAAAAAACACCGTAGCCTCCAGCTACTAATTATAATGCTAACTTGCAAAACTTTCCTGCATTTTTAAACAACGGAAAAATGATGGTGAGATGATACTTAGAAGAATCCATTCTTGTCAGTCTCCAGTAACAAAAATAGGCAACACCAAATCAGCTACGCCTCAGCATAGTTATGTCCGTCGCAGCATTCTTGGGTTTGACGAGGCACAAACAAACGTTATCACAATTATGGTGAAACGCTGAACACCTGCAAATAATTTTCAACGTAGCGGTTAATTGAAAAGCTCTGCGGCATACTTCTTGGAACAAGCCAGTTACCTGTTCCCACGCAAAGAGGAGTATATAGAACCATGGTGGATTTCCAGCTAATGAAGTAAAGGATTATTAAAGGAACGGGATGACCATGGGGATCATCGATAATTCTCTGAAACAGAATCCGCCCTTTTCACCTGCCAAACACATGCCCACTTCTCCTCTCTGGGGATAATAAAAACTAACCGGCGAACTGACAGAGGGCCTGACCCCCCCCAATCCACATCGACCACACAAAAAAAAAAAAAAACCGTACCCTCCAGCTACTAATTATAATGCTAACTTGCAAAACTTTCCTGCATTTTAAAACAATGGAAAAATGGTGGTGGGATGATACTTAGAAGAATGGCTTCTTGTCAGTCTCCACTAACAAAAATATGCAACACCAAGTCAGCTACTCCTCCCCATAGTTATGTCCGTCGCAGCCTTCTTGGGTTTCAGGAGGCACAAACACACGTTATCACAATTATGGTGAAACGCTGAACACCTGCAAATAATTTTCAACGTACTGGTTAATTTGAAAACTCTCCAGCATAATTCTTGGAACAAGCCAGGTACCTGTGCCCACGCATAGAGGAGTATATAGAAACATGGTGGAATCCCAGCTGATGAAGCAAAGGATTCTTAAAGGAATGAGATGACCATGTGGATCCTGTTTAATTCTCTGAAACAGAATCCGCACTTTTCACCTGCCAAACACATGCCCACTACTCTTCTCTGGGGATAATAAAAACAAACCAGCGATCTGACAGAGGGCCTGAACACCCATCCTGACCGACCCCACAAAACAAAAAAGTACCCTCCAGCTACTAATTATAATGCCAATTTGCAAACTTTCCCTGCATTTTTAAACAATGGAGAAATGATGGTGGGATGATACTTAGAAGAATGGCTTCTTGTCAGTCTCCACTGACAAAAATAGGCAACACCAAGTCAGCTACGCCTCAGCATAGTTATGTCCGTAGCAGCCATATTTGGTTTCAGTAGGCACATACACACGTTATCACAACTATGGTGAAACGCTGAAAACCTGCAAAGGATTGTCAACATACTGGTTAATTGAAAAGCTCTGAGGCATACTTCTTGGAACTAGCCAGTTTCCTGTGCCCACGCATAGACAAGTATATAGAACCATGGTGGATTCCCAGCTCATGAAGCAAAGGATTCTTAAAGGAACGGGATTACCATGCGGATCCTGTTTAATTCTCTGAAACAGATCCGCAGTTTTCACCTGCCATACTAATACCCACTTCTCCTCTCTGGGGATAATAAAAACAAACCAGCGAACTGACAGAGGGCCTGACCAACACATCCACAACGACCCCACAGGAAGAAAAAAAAACAAAACACCGTAGCCTCCAGCTACTAATTATAATGCTAACTTGCAAAACTTTCCTGCATTTTTAAACAATGGAAAAATGAGGGTGAGATGATACTTAGAAGAATGGATTCTTGTCAGTCTCCACTAACAAAAATAGGCAAAACCAAGTCAGCTACGCCTCAGCATAGTTATGTCCGTCGCAGCATTCTTGGGTTTGAGGAGGCACAAACAAACGTTATCACAATTATGGTGAAACGCTGAACACCTGCAAATAATTTTCAACGTATTGGTTAATTGAAAAGCTCTGCGGCATACTTCTTGGAACAAAGCAGTTACCTGTTCCCACGCAAAGAGGAGTATATAGAACCATGGTGGATGTCCAGCTGATGAAGTAAAGGATTATTAAAGGAACGGGAATACCATGGGGATCATCGTTAATTCTCTGAAACAGAATCCGCCCTTTTCACCTGCCAAACACATGCCCACTTCTCCTCTCTGGGGATAATAAAAACTAACCAGCGAACTGACAGAGGGCCTGACCCCCCCATCCACATCGACGAGACACACAGACAAAAAAAACGAACCTTCCAGCTACTAATTATAATGCTAACTTGCAAAATTTCCCTGCATTTTAAAACAATGGAAAAATGGTGGCGGGATGATACTTAGAAGAATGGCTTCTTGTCAGTCTCCACTAACAAAAATAGGCAACACCAAGTCAGCTACTCCTCAGCAAAGTTATGTCCGTCCCAGCCTTCTTAGGTTTCAGGAGGCACAAACAAACGTTTTCAAAATTATGGTGAAACGCTGAACACCTGCAAATAATTTTCAACGTACTGGTTAATTTGAAAACTCTCCAGCACAATTCTTGAAACAAACCAGGTACCTGTGCCCACGCATAGAGGAGTATATAGAAACATGGTGGAATCCCAGCTGATGAAGCAAAGGATTCTTAAAGGAATGAGATGACCATGCGGATCCTGTTTAATTCTCTGAAACGGAATCCGCACTTTTCACCTGCCAAACACATGCCCACTACTCTTCTCTGGGGATAATAAAAACAAACCAGCTATCTGAGAGAGGGCATGAACACCCATCCTGACCGACCGCACACAACAAAAAAGTACCCTCCAGCTACTAATTATAATGCCAATTTGCAAAATTTCCCTGCATTTTTAAACAATGGAGAAATGATGGTGGGATGATATTTAGAAGAATGGCTTCTTGTCAGTCTCCACTGACAAAAATAGGCAACACCAAGTCAGCTACGCCTCAGCATAGTTATGTCCGTAGCAGCCTTCTTGGGTTTCAGGAGGCACATACACACGTTATCACAATTATGGTGAAACGCTGAAAACCTGCAAAGGATTTTCAACGTACTGGTTAATTGAAAAGCTCTGAGGCATACTTCTTGGAACTAGCCAGTTTCCTGTGCCCACGCATAGACAAGTATATAGAACCATGGTGGATTCCCAGCTCATGAAGCAAAGGATTCTTAAAGGAACAGGATTACCATGCGCATCTTGTTTAATTCTCTGAAACAGATCCGCAGTTTTCACCTGCCATACTAATACCCACTTCTCCTCTCTGGGGATAATAAAAACAAACCAGCGAACTGACAGAGGGCCTGACCCACACATCCACACCGACTCCACAGGAAAAAAAAAAAAATACATCGTAGCCTCCAGCTACTAATTATAATGCTAACTTGCAAAACTTTCCTGCATTTTTAAACAATGGAGAAATGATGGTGGGATGATATTTAGAAGAATGGCTTCTTGTCAGTCTCCACTAACAAAAATAGGCAATACCAAGTCAGCTACGCCTCAGCATAGTTATGTCCGTCGCATCCTTCTTGGGTTTCAGGAGGCACAAACACACGTTATCACAAAGATGGTGAAACGCTGAACACCTGCAAATAATTTTCAACGTACTGGTTAATTGAAAAGCTCTGCGGCATACTTCTTGGAACTAGCCAGTTACCTGTTCCCACGCAAAGAGGAGTATATAGAACAATGGTGGATTTCCAGCTGATGAAGTAAAGTATTATTAAGGGAACGGGATGACCATGGGGATCATCGTCAATTCTCTGAAACAGAATCCGCCCTTAACCTGCCAAACACATGCCCACTTCTCCTCTCTGGGGATAATAAAAACTAACCAGCGAACTGACAGAGGGCCTGACACCCCCCCATCCACATCGACGACACACAAAAAAAAAAAACCGTACCCTCCAGCTACTAATTATAATGCTAACTTGCAAAATTTCCCTGCATTTTAAAACAAGGGAGAAATGGTGGTGGGATGATACTTAGAAGAATGGCTTCTTGTCAGTCTCCACTAACAAAAATAGGCAACACCAAGTCAGCTACTCCTCAGCATAGTTATGTCCGTCGCAGCCTTCTTGTGTTTCAGGAGGCACAAACAAACGTTATCACAATTATGGTGAAACGCTGAACACCTGCAACTAATTTTCAACGTAGTGGTTAATTGAAAAGCTCTGCGGCATACTTCTTGGAACAAGCCAGTTACCTGTTCCCACGCAAAGAGGAGTATATAGAACCATGGTGGATTTCCAGCTGATGAAGTAAAGTATTATTAAGGGAACGGGATGACCATGGGGATCATCGTCAATTCTCTGAAACAGAATCCGCCCTTAACCTGCCAAACACATGCCCACTTCTCCTCTCTGGGGATAATAAAAACTACCCAGCGAACTGACAGAGGGCCTGACACCCCCCCATCCACATCGACCACACAGAAAAAAGAAACCGTACCCTCCAGCTACTAATTATAATGCTAACTTGCAAAATTTCCCTGCATTTTAAAACAATGGAAAAATGGTGGTGGGATCATACTTAGAAGAATGGCTTCTTGTCTGTCTCCACTAACAAAAATAGGCAACACCGAGTCAGCTACTCCTCAGCATAGTTATGTCCGTCGCAGCCTTCTTGGGTTTCAGGAGGGACATACACACGTTATCAAAATTATGGTGAAATGCTGAACACCTGCAAATAATTTTCAACGTACTGGTTAATTTGAAAACTCTCCAGCATACTTCTTGGAACAAGCCAGGTACCTGTGCCCACGCATAGAGGAGTATATAGAAACATGGTGGAATCCCAGCTGATGAAGCAAAGGATTCTTAAAGGAATGAGATGACCATGCGGGTCCTGTTTAATTCTCTGAAACAGAATCCGCACTTTTCACCTGCCAAACACATGCCCACTACTCTTCTCTGGGGATAATAAAAACAAACCAGCGATCTGACAGAGGGCCTGAACACCCATCCTGACCGACCCCACAAAACAAAAAAGTACCCTCCAGGTACTAATTATAATGCCAATTTGCAAAATTTCCCTGCATTTTTAAACAATGGAGAAATGATGGTTGGATGATACTTAGAAGAATGGCTTCTTGTCAGTGTCCACTGACAAAAATAGCCAACACCAAGTAAGCTACGCCTCAGCATAGTTATGTCCTTAGCAGCCATATTTGGTTTCAGTAGGCACATACACACGTTATCACAATTATGGTGAAACGCTGAAAACCTGCAAAGCATTTTCAACATACTGGTTAATTGAAAAGCTCTGCGGCATACTTCTTGGAACAAGCCAGTTACCTGTTCCCACGCAAAGAGGAGTATAGAGAACCATGGTGGATTTCCAGCTGATGAAGTAAAGGATTATTAAAGGAACGGGACGACCATGGGGATCATCGTTAATTCTCAGAAACAGAATCCGCCCTTTTCACCTATCAAACACAAGCCCACTTCTCTTCTCTGGGGATAATAAAAACTAACCAGCGAACTGACAGAGGGCCTGACCCCCCCCATCCACATCGACCACACACACACAAAAAAAACCGTACCCTCCAGCTACTAATTATAATGCTAACTTGCATAATTTCCCTGCATTTTAAAATAATGGAAAAATGGTGGTGGGATGATACTTAGAAGAATGGCTTCTTGTCAGTCTCCACTAAGAAAAATAGGCAACAGCAAGTCAGCTACTCCTCAGCATAGTTATGTCCGTCGCAGCCTTCTTGGGTTTCAGGAGGCACAAAGACACGTTATCACTATTATGGTGAAACGCTGAACACCTGCAAATAATTTTCAACGTAGTGGTTAATTGAAAAGCTCTGCGGCATACTTCTTGGAACAAGCCAGTTACCTGTTCCCACGCAAAGAGGAGTATAGAGAACCATGGTGGATTTCCAGCTGATGAAGTAAAGGATTATTAAAGGAACGGGATGACCATGAGGATCATCGTTAATTCTCTGAAACAGAATCCGCCCTTTTCACCTGCCAAACACATGCCCACTTCTCCTCTCTGGGGATAATAAAAACTAACCAGCGAACTGACAGAGGGCCTGACCCCCCCCCCATCCACATGGACCACACACACAAAAAAAAAAAAAACCGTACCCTCCAGCTACTAATTATAATGCTAACTTGCAAAATTTCCCTGCATTTTAAAACAATGGAAAAATGGTGGTGGGATCATACTTAGAAGAATGGCTTCTTGTCTGTCTCCACTAACAAAAATAGGCAACACCAAGTCAGCTACTCCTCAGCATAGTTATGTCCGTCGCAGCCTTCTTGGGTTTCAGGAGGGACATACAAACGTTATGAAAATTATGGTGAAACGCTGAAAACCTGCAAATAATTTTCAACGTACTGGTTAATTTGAAAACTCTCCAGCATAATTCTTGGAACAAGTCAGGTACCTGTGCCCACGCATAGAGGAGTATATACAAACATGGTGGAATCCCAGTTGATGAAGCAAAGGATTCTTAAAGGAATGAGATGACCATGCAGATCCTGTTTAATTCTCTGAAACAGAATCCGCACTTTTCACCAGCCAAACACATGCCAACTACTCTTCTCTGGGGATAATAAAAACAAACCAGCGATCTGACAGAGGGCATGAACACCCATCCTGACCGACCCCACAAAACAAAAAAGTACCCTCCAGCTACTAATTATAATGCCAATTTGCAAAATTTCCCTGCATTTTTAAACAATGGAGAAATGATGGTGGGATGATACTTAGAAGAATGGCTTCTTGTCAGTCTCCACTGACAAAAATAGGCAACACCAAGTCAGCTACGCCTCAGCATAGTTATGTCCGTAGCAGCCATATTTGGTTTCAGTAGGCACATACACACGTTATCACAATTATGGTGAAACGCTGAAAACCTGAAAAGGATTTTCAACATACTGGTTAATTGAAAAGCTCTGAGGCATACTTCTTGGAACAAGCCAGTTACCTGTTCCCACGCAAAGAGGAGTATATAGTACCATGGTGGATTCCCAGCTCATGAAGCAAAGGATTCTTAAAGGAACGGGATTACCATGCGGATCCTGTTTAATTCTCTGAAACAGATCCGCAGTTTTCACCTGCCATACTAATACCCACTTCTCCTCTCTGGGGATAATAAAAACTAACCAGCGAACTGACAGAGGGCCTGACCAACACATCCACACCGACGGCACAGGAAAAAAAAAAAAAAAAACACCGTACCCTCCAGCTACTTATTATAATGCTAACTTGCAAAATTTCCCTGCATTTTAAAACAATGGAAAAATGGTGGTGGGATGATACTTAGAAAAATGGCTTCTTGTCAGTCTCCACTAACAAAAATAGGCAACACCAAGTCAGCTACTCCTCAGCATAGTTATATCCGTCGCATCCTTCTTGGGTTTCAGGAGACACAAACAAAGGTTCTCACAATTATGGTGAAATGCTGAACACCTGCAAATAATTTTCAACGTAGTGGTTAATTGAAAAGCTCTGCGGCATACTTCTTGGAACAAGCCAGTTACCTGTTCCCACGCAAAGAGGAGTATAGAGAACCATGGTGGATTTCCAGCTGATGAAGTAAAGGATTATTAAAGGAAAGGGATGACCATGGGGATCATCGTTAATTCTCTGAAACAGAATCCGCCCTTTTCACCTGCCAAACACATGGCCACTTCTCCTCTCTGGGGATAATAAAAACTAACCAGCGAACTGACAGAGGGCCTGACCCCCCCCCATCCACATCGACCACACAAAAAAAAAAAACCGTACCCTCCAGCTACTAATTATAATGCTAACTTGCAAAATTTCCCTGCATTTTAAAACAATGGAAAAATGGTGTTGGGATGATACTTAGAAGAATGGCTTCTTGTCAGTCTCCACTAACAACAATAGGCAACACCAAGTCAGCTACTCCTCAGCATAGTTATGTCCGTCGCATCCTTCTTCTGCATTTTAAAACAATGGAAAAATGGTGGTGGGATGATACTAGAAGAATGGCTTCTTGTCAGTCTCCACTAACAAAAATAGGCAACACCAAGTCAGCTACTCCTGAGCATAGTTATGTCCGTCGCAGCCTTCTTGGGTTTCAGGAGGCACAAACAAATGTTCTCACAATTATGGTGAAACGCTGAACACCTGCAAATAATTTTCAACGTAGTGGTTAATTGAAAAGCTCTGCGGCATACTTCTTGGAACAAGGCAGTTACCTGTTCCCACGCAAAGAGGAGTATAGAGAACCATGGTGGATTTCCAGCTGATGAAGTAAAGGATTATTAAAGGAAAGGGATGACCATGGGGATCATAGTTAATTCTCTGAAACAGAATCCGCCCTTTTCACCTGCCAAACACATGCCCACTTCTCCTCTCTGGGGATAATAAAAACTAACCAGCGAACTGACAGAGGGCCTGACCCCCCCCATCCACATCGACCACACACACAAAAAAAAACCGTACCCTCCAGCTACTAATTATAATGCTAACTTGCAAAATTTCCCTGCATTTTAAAACAATGGAAAAATGGTGGTGGGATGATACTTAGAAGAATGGCTTCTTGTCAGTCTCCAGTAACAAAAATAGGCAACACCAAGTCAGCTACTCCTCAGCATAGTTATGTCCTTCGCTGCCTTCTTGGGTTTCAGGAGGCACAAACAAAGGTTCTCACAATTATGGTGAAACGCTGAACATCTGCAAATAATTTTCAACGTAGTGGTTAATTGAAAAGCTCTGCGGCATACTTCTTGGAACAAGCCAGTTACCTGTTCCCACGCAAAGAGGAGTATAGAGAACCATGGTGGATTTCCAGCTGATGAAGTAAAGGATTATTAAAGGAACGGGATGACCATGGGGATCATCGTTAATTCTCTGAAACAGAATCCGCCCTTTTCACCTGCCAAACACATGCCCACTTCTCCTCTCTGGGGATAATAAAAACTAACCAGCGAACTGACAGAGGGCCTGACCCCCCCATCCACATCGACCACACACACAAAAAAAAAACCGTACCCTCCAGCTACTAATTATAATGCTAACTTGCAAAATTTCCCTGCATTTTAAAACAATGGAAAAATGGTGGTGGGATGATACTTAGAAGAATGGCTTCTTGTCAGTCTCCACTAACAAAAATAGGCAACACCAAGTCAGCTACTCCTCAGCATAGCTATGTCCATCGCAGCCTTCTTGGGTTTCAGGAGTCACAAACACACGTTATCACAATTATGGTGAAACGCTGAACACCTGCAATTAATTTTCAACGTAGTGGTTAATTGAAAAGCTCTGCGGCATACTTCTTGGAACAAGCCAGTTACCTGTTCCCACGCAAAGAGGAGTATATAGAACCATGGTGGATTTCCAGCTGATGAAGTAAAGGATTATTAAAGGAACGGGATGACCATGGGGATCATCGTTAATTCTCTGAAACAGAATCCGCCCTTTTCACCTACCAAACACATGCCCACTTCTCCTCTCTGGGGATAATAAAAACTAACCAGCGAACTGACAGAGGGCCTGACCCCCACCATCCACATCGACCACACACAAAAAAAAAACCGTACCCTCCAGCTACTAATTATAATGCTAACTTGCAAAATTTCCCTGCATTTTAAAACAATGGAAAAATGGTGGTGGGATGATACTTAGAAGAATGGCTTCTTGTCAGTCTCCACTAACAAAAATAGGCAACACCAAGTCAGCTACTCCTCAGCATAGTTATGTCTGTCGCAGCCTTCTTGGGTTTCAGGAGGCACAAACAAAGGTTCTCACAATTATGGTGAAACGCTGAACACCTGCAAATAATTTTCAACGTACTGGTTAATTGAAAACCTCTGCGGCATACTTCTTGGAACAAGCCAGTTACCTGTTCCCACGCAAAGAGGAGTATATAGAACCATGGTGGATTTCCAGCTGATGAAGTAAAGGATTATTAAAGGAAAGTGATGACCATGGGGATCATCGTTAATTCTCTGAAACAGAATCCGACCTTTTCACCTGCCAAACACATGCCCACTTCTCCTCTCTGGGGATAATGAAAACTAACCAGCGAACTGACAGAGGGCCTGACCCCCCCATCCACATGGACCACACACAAAAAAAAAAAACCGTACCCTCCAGCTACTAATTATAATGCTAACTTGCAAAATTTCCCGGCATTTTAAAACAATGGAAAAATGGTGGTGGGATGATACTTAGAAGAATGGCTTCTTGTCAGTCTCCACTAACAAAAATAGGCAACACCAAGTAAGCTACTCCTCAGCATAGTTATGACCGTCGCAGCCTTCCTGGGTTTCAGGAGGCACAAACAAAGGTTCTCACAATTATGGTGAAACGCTGAACACCTGCAAATAATTTTCAACGTAGTGGTTAATTGAAAAGCTCTGCGGCATACTTCTTGGAACAAGGCAGTTACCTGTTCCCACGCAAAGAGGAGTATAGAGAACCATGGTGGATTTCCAGCAGATGAAGTAAAGGATTATTAAAGGAAAGGGATGACCATGGGGACCATCGTTAATTCTCTGAAACAGAATCCGCCCTTTTCACCTGCCAAACACATGCCCACTTCTCCTCTCTGGGGATAATGAAAGCTAACCAGCGAACTGACAGAGGGCCTGACCCCCCCCATCCACATCGACCACACACACAAAAAAAAACCGTACCCTCCAGCTACTAATTATAATGCTAACTTGCAAAATTTCCCTGCATTTTAAAACAATGGAAAAATGGTGGTGGGATGATACTTAGAAGAATGGCTTCTTGTCAGTCTCCACTAACAAAAATAGGCAACACCAAGTCAGCTACTCCTCAGCATAGCTATGTCCATCGCAGCCTTCTTGGGTTTCAGGAGTCACAAACACACGTTATCACAATTATGGTGAAACGCTGAACACCTGCAATTAATTTTCAACGTAGTGGTTAATTGAAAAGCTCTGCGGCATACTTCTTGGAACAAGCCAGTTACCTGTTCCCACGCAAAGAGGAGTATATAGAACCATGGTGGATTTCCAGCTGATGAAGTAAAGGATTATTAAAGGAACGGGATGACCATGGGGATCATCGTTAATTCTCTGAAACAGAATCCGCCCTTTTCACCTACCAAACACATGCCCACTTCTCCTCTCTGGGGATAATAAAAACTAACCAGCGAACTGACAGAGGGCCTGACCCCCACCATCCACATCGACCACACACAAAAAAAAAACCGTACCCTCCAGCTACTAATTATAATGCTAACTTGCAAAATTTCCCTGCATTTTAAAAGAATGGAAAAATGGTGGTGGGATGATACTTAGAAGAATGGCTTCTTGTCAGTCTCCACTAACAAAAATAGGCAACACCAAGTCAGCTACTCCTCAGCATAGTTATGTCTGTCGCAGCCTTCTTGGGTTTCAGGAGGCACAAACAAAGGTTCTCACAATTATGGTGAAACGCTGAACACCTGCAAATAATTTTCAACGTACTGGTTAATTGAAAACCTCTGCGGCATACTTCTTGGAACAAGCCAGTTACCTGTTCCCACGCAAAGAGGAGTATATAGAACCATGGTGGATTTCCAGCTGATGAAGTAAAGGATTATTAAAGGAAAGTGATGACCATGGGGATCATCGTTAATTCTCTGAAACAGAATCCGCCCTTTTCACCTGCCAAACACATGCCCACTTCTCCTCTCTGGGGATAATAAAAACTAACCAGCGAACTGACAGAGGGCCTGACCCCCCCATCCACATGGACCACACACAAAAAAAAAAAACCGTACCCTCCAGCTACTAATTATAATGCTAACTTGTAAAATTTCCCTGCATTTTAAAACAATGGAAAAATGGTGGTGGGATGATACTTAGAAGAATGGCTTCTTGTCAGTCTCCACTAACAAAAATATGCAACACCAAGTCAGCTACTCCTCCCCATAGTTATGTCCGTCGCAGCCTTCTTGGGTTTCAGGAGGCACAAACACACGTTATCACAATTATGGTGAAACGCTGAACACCTGCAAATAATTTTCAACGTACTGGTTAATTTGAAAACTCTCCAGCATAATTCTTGGAACAAGCCAGGTACCTGTGCCCACGCATAGAGGAGTATATAGAAACATGGTGGAATCCCAGCTGATGAAGCAAAGGATTCTTAAAGGAATGAGATGACCATGTGGATCCTGTTTAATTCTCTGAAACAGAATCCGCACTTTTCACCTGCCAAACACATGCCCACTACTCTTCTCTGGGGATAATAAAAACAAACCAGCGATCTGACAGAGGGCCTGAACACCCATCCTGACCGACCCCACAAAACAAAAAAGTACCCTCCAGCTACTAATTATAATGCCAATTTGCAAACTTTCCCTGCATTTTTAAACAATGGAGAAATGATGGTGGGATGATACTTAGAAGAATGGCTTCTTGTCAGTCTCCACTGACAAAAATAGGCAACACCAAGTCAGCTACGCCTCAGCATAGTTATGTCCGTAGCAGCCATATTTGGTTTCAGTAGGCACATACACACGTTATCACAACTATGGTGAAACGCTGAAAACCTGCAAAGGATTGTCAACATACTGGTTAATTGAAAAGCTCTGAGGCATACTTCTTGGAACTAGCCAGTTTCCTGTGCCCACGCATAGACAAGTATATAGAACCATGGTGGATTCCCAGCTCATGAAGCAAAGGATTCTTAAAGGAACGGGATTACCATGCGGATCCTGTTTAATTCTCTGAAACAGATCCGCAGTTTTCACCTGCCATACTAATACCCACTTCTCCTCTCTGGGGATAATAAAAACAAACCAGCGAACTGACAGAGGGCCTGACCAACACATCCACAACGACCCCACAGGAAGAAAAAAAAACAAAACACCGTAGCCTCCAGCTACTAATTATAATGCTAACTTGCAAAACTTTCCTGCATTTTTAAACAATGGAAAAATGAGGGTGAGATGATACTTAGAAGAATGGATTCTTGTCAGTCTCCACTAACAAAAATAGGCAAAACCAAGTCAGCTACGCCTCAGCATAGTTATGTCCGTCGCAGCATTCTTGGGTTTGAGGAGGCACAAACAAACGTTATCACAATTATGGTGAAACGCTGAACACCTGCAAATAATTTTCAACGTATTGGTTAATTGAAAAGCTCTGCGGCATACTTCTTGGAACAAAGCAGTTACCTGTTCCCACGCAAAGAGGAGTATATAGAACCATGGTGGATGTCCAGCTGATGAAGTAAAGGATTATTAAAGGAACGGGAATACCATGGGGATCATCGTTAATTCTCTGAAACAGAATCCGCCCTTTTCACCTGCCAAACACATGCCCACTTCTCCTCTCTGGGGATAATAAAAACTAACCAGCGAACTGACAGAGGGCCTGACCCCCCCATCCACATCGACGAGACACACAGACAAAAAAAACGAACCTTCCAGCTACTAATTATAATGCTAACTTGCAAAATTTCCCTGCATTTTAAAACAATGGAAAAATGGTGGCGGGATGATACTTAGAAGAATGGCTTCTTGTCAGTCTCCACTAACAAAAATAGGCAACACCAAGTCAGCTACTCCTCAGCAAAGTTATGTCCGTCCCAGCCTTCTTAGGTTTCAGGAGGCACAAACAAACGTTTTCAAAATTATGGTGAAACGCTGAACACCTGCAAATAATTTTCAACGTACTGGTTAATTTGAAAACTCTCCAGCACAATTCTTGAAACAAACCAGGTACCTGTGCCCACGCATAGAGGAGTATATAGAAACATGGTGGAATCCCAGCTGATGAAGCAAAGGATTCTTAAAGGAATGAGATGACCATGCGGATCCTGTTTAATTCTCTGAAACGGAATCCGCACTTTTCACCTGCCAAACACATGCCCACTACTCTTCTCTGGGGATAATAAAAACAAACCAGCTATCTGAGAGAGGGCATGAACACCCATCCTGACCGACCGCACACAACAAAAAAGTACCCTCCAGCTACTAATTATAATGCCAATTTGCAAAATTTCCCTGCATTTTTAAACAATGGAGAAATGATGGTGGGATGATATTTAGAAGAATGGCTTCTTGTCAGTCTCCACTGACAAAAATAGGCAACACCAAGTCAGCTACGCCTCAGCATAGTTATGTCCGTAGCAGCCTTCTTGGGTTTCAGGAGGCACATACACACGTTATCACAATTATGGTGAAACGCTGAAAACCTGCAAAGGATTTTCAACGTACTGGTTAATTGAAAAGCTCTGAGGCATACTTCTTGGAACTAGCCAGTTTCCTGTGCCCACGCATAGACAAGTATATAGAACCATGGTGGATTCCCAGCTCATGAAGCAAAGGATTCTTAAAGGAACAGGATTACCATGCGCATCTTGTTTAATTCTCTGAAACAGATCCGCAGTTTTCACCTGCCATACTAATACCCACTTCTCCTCTCTGGGGATAATAAAAACAAACCAGCGAACTGACAGAGGGCCTGACCCACACATCCACACCGACTCCACAGGAAAAAAAAAAAAATACATCGTAGCCTCCAGCTACTAATTATAATGCTAACTTGCAAAACTTTCCTGCATTTTTAAACAATGGAGAAATGATGGTGGGATGATATTTAGAAGAATGGCTTCTTGTCAGTCTCCACTAACAAAAATAGGCAATACCAAGTCAGCTACGCCTCAGCATAGTTATGTCCGTCGCATCCTTCTTGGGTTTCAGGAGGCACAAACACACGTTATCACAAAGATGGTGAAACGCTGAACACCTGCAAATAATTTTCAACGTACTGGTTAATTGAAAAGCTCTGCGGCATACTTCTTGGAACTAGCCAGTTACCTGTTCCCACGCAAAGAGGAGTATATAGAACCATGGTGGATTTCCAGCTGATGAAGTAAAGTATTATTAAGGGAACGGGATGACCATGGGGATCATCGTCAATTCTCTGAAACAGAATCCGCCCTTAACCTGCCAAACACATGCCCACTTCTCCTCTCTGGGGATAATAAAAACTAACCAGCGAACTGACAGAGGGCCTGACACCCCCCCATCCACATCGACGACACACAAAAAAAAAAAACCGTACCCTCCAGCTACTAATTATAATGCTAACTTGCAAAATTTCCCTGCATTTTAAAACAAGGGAGAAATGGTGGTGGGATGATACTTAGAAGAATGGCTTCTTGTCAGTCTCCACTAACAAAAATAGGCAACACCAAGTCAGCTACTCCTCAGCATAGTTATGTCCGTCGCAGCCTTCTTGTGTTTCAGGAGGCACAAACAAACGTTATCACAATTATGGTGAAACGCTGAACACCTGCAACTAATTTTCAACGTAGTGGTTAATTGAAAAGCTCTGCGGCATACTTCTTGGAACAAGCCAGTTACCTGTTCCCACGCAAAGAGGAGTATATAGAACCATGGTGGATTTCCAGCTGATGAAGTAAAGTATTATTAAGGGAACGGGATGACCATGGGGATCATCGTCAATTCTCTGAAACAGAATCCGCCCTTAACCTGCCAAACACATGCCCACTTCTCCTCTCTGGGGATAATAAAAACTACCCAGCGAACTGACAGAGGGCCTGACACCCCCCCATCCACATCGACCACACAGAAAAAAGAAACCGTACCCTCCAGCTACTAATTATAATGCTAACTTGCAAAATTTCCCTGCATTTTAAAACAATGGAAAAATGGTGGTGGGATCATACTTAGAAGAATGGCTTCTTGTCTGTCTCCACTAACAAAAATAGGCAACACCGAGTCAGCTACTCCTCAGCATAGTTATGTCCGTCG
Organism: Eulemur rufifrons; assembly: GCF_041146395.1. NCBI lineage: Eukaryota > Metazoa > Chordata > Mammalia > Primates > Lemuridae > Eulemur > Eulemur rufifrons. Next base: position 4,338,788 of record NC_091012.1, on the reverse strand, counting down.
CAGCCTTCTTGGGTTTCAGGAGGGACATACACACGTTATCAAAATTATGGTGAAATGCTGAACACCTGCAAATAATTTTCAACGTACTGGTTAATTTGAAAACTCTCCAGCATACTTCTTGGAACAAGCCAGGTACCTGTGCCCACGCATAGAGGAGTATATAGAAACATGGTGGAATCCCAGCTGATGAAGCAAAGGATTCTTAAAGGAATGAGATGACCATGCGGGTCCTGTTTAATTCTCTGAAACAGAATCCGCACTTTTCACCTGCCAAACACATGCCCACTACTCTTCTCTGGGGATAATAAAAACAAACCAGCGATCTGACAGAGGGCCTGAACACCCATCCTGACCGACCCCACAAAACAAAAAAGTACCCTCCAGGTACTAATTATAATGCCAATTTGCAAAATTTCCCTGCATTTTTAAACAATGGAGAAATGATGGTTGGATGATACTTAGAAGAATGGCTTCTTGTCAGTGTCCACTGACAAAAATAGCCAACACCAAGTAAGCTACGCCTCAGCATAGTTATGTCCTTAGCAGCCATATTTGGTTTCAGTAGGCACATACACACGTTATCACAATTATGGTGAAACGCTGAAAACCTGCAAAGCATTTTCAACATACTGGTTAATTGAAAAGCTCTGCGGCATACTTCTTGGAACAAGCCAGTTACCTGTTCCCACGCAAAGAGGAGTATAGAGAACCATGGTGGATTTCCAGCTGATGAAGTAAAGGATTATTAAAGGAACGGGACGACCATGGGGATCATCGTTAATTCTCAGAAACAGAATCCGCCCTTTTCACCTATCAAACACAAGCCCACTTCTCTTCTCTGGGGATAATAAAAACTAACCAGCGAACTGACAGAGGGCCTGACCCCCCCCATCCACATCGACCACACACACACAAAAAAAACCGTACCCTCCAGCTACTAATTATAATGCTAACTTGCATAATTTCCCTGCATTTTAAAATAATGGAAAAATGGTGGTGGGATGATACTTAGAAGAATGGCTTCTTGTCAGTCTCCACTAAGAAAAATAGGCAACAGCAAGTCAGCTACTCCTCAGCATAGTTATGTCCGTCGCAGCCTTCTTGGGTTTCAGGAGGCACAAAGACACGTTATCACTATTATGGTGAAACGCTGAACACCTGCAAATAATTTTCAACGTAGTGGTTAATTGAAAAGCTCTGCGGCATACTTCTTGGAACAAGCCAGTTACCTGTTCCCACGCAAAGAGGAGTATAGAGAACCATGGTGGATTTCCAGCTGATGAAGTAAAGGATTATTAAAGGAACGGGATGACCATGAGGATCATCGTTAATTCTCTGAAACAGAATCCGCCCTTTTCACCTGCCAAACACATGCCCACTTCTCCTCTCTGGGGATAATAAAAACTAACCAGCGAACTGACAGAGGGCCTGACCCCCCCCCCATCCACATGGACCACACACACAAAAAAAAAAAAAACCGTACCCTCCAGCTACTAATTATAATGCTAACTTGCAAAATTTCCCTGCATTTTAAAACAATGGAAAAATGGTGGTGGGATCATACTTAGAAGAATGGCTTCTTGTCTGTCTCCACTAACAAAAATAGGCAACACCAAGTCAGCTACTCCTCAGCATAGTTATGTCCGTCGCAGCCTTCTTGGGTTTCAGGAGGGACATACAAACGTTATGAAAATTATGGTGAAACGCTGAAAACCTGCAAATAATTTTCAACGTACTGGTTAATTTGAAAACTCTCCAGCATAATTCTTGGAACAAGTCAGGTACCTGTGCCCACGCATAGAGGAGTATATACAAACATGGTGGAATCCCAGTTGATGAAGCAAAGGATTCTTAAAGGAATGAGATGACCATGCAGATCCTGTTTAATTCTCTGAAACAGAATCCGCACTTTTCACCAGCCAAACACATGCCAACTACTCTTCTCTGGGGATAATAAAAACAAACCAGCGATCTGACAGAGGGCATGAACACCCATCCTGACCGACCCCACAAAACAAAAAAGTACCCTCCAGCTACTAATTATAATGCCAATTTGCAAAATTTCCCTGCATTTTTAAACAATGGAGAAATGATGGTGGGATGATACTTAGAAGAATGGCTTCTTGTCAGTCTCCACTGACAAAAATAGGCAACACCAAGTCAGCTACGCCTCAGCATAGTTATGTCCGTAGCAGCCATATTTGGTTTCAGTAGGCACATACACACGTTATCACAATTATGGTGAAACGCTGAAAACCTGAAAAGGATTTTCAACATACTGGTTAATTGAAAAGCTCTGAGGCATACTTCTTGGAACAAGCCAGTTACCTGTTCCCACGCAAAGAGGAGTATATAGTACCATGGTGGATTCCCAGCTCATGAAGCAAAGGATTCTTAAAGGAACGGGATTACCATGCGGATCCTGTTTAATTCTCTGAAACAGATCCGCAGTTTTCACCTGCCATACTAATACCCACTTCTCCTCTCTGGGGATAATAAAAACTAACCAGCGAACTGACAGAGGGCCTGACCAACACATCCACACCGACGGCACAGGAAAAAAAAAAAAAAAAAACACCGTACCCTCCAGCTACTTATTATAATGCTAACTTGCAAAATTTCCCTGCATTTTAAAACAATGGAAAAATGGTGGTGGGATGATACTTAGAAAAATGGCTTCTTGTCAGTCTCCACTAACAAAAATAGGCAACACCAAGTCAGCTACTCCTCAGCATAGTTATATCCGTCGCAGCCTTCTTGGGTTTCAGGAGACACAAACAAAGGTTCTCACAATTATGGTGAAATGCTGAACACCTGCAAATAATTTTCAACGTAGTGGTTAATTGAAAAGCTCTGCGGCATACTTCTTGGAACAAGCCAGTTACCTGTTCCCACGCAAAGAGGAGTATAGAGAACCATGGTGGATTTCCAGCTGATGAAGTAAAGGATTATTAAAGGAAAGGGATGACCATGGGGATCATCGTTAATTCTCTGAAACAGAATCCGCCCTTTTCACCTGCCAAACACATGGCCACTTCTCCTCTCTGGGGATAATAAAAACTAACCAGCGAACTGACAGAGGGCCTGACCCCCCCCCATCCACATCGACCACACAAAAAAAAAAAACCGTACCCTCCAGCTACTAATTATAATGCTAACTTGCAAAATTTCCCTGCATTTTAAAACAATGGAAAAATGGTGTTGGGATGATACTTAGAAGAATGGCTTCTTGTCAGTCTCCACTAACAACAATAGGCAACACCAAGTCAGCTACTCCTCAGCATAGTTATGTCCGTCGCATCCTTCTTCTGCATTTTAAAACAATGGAAAAATGGTGGTGGGATGATACTAGAAGAATGGCTTCTTGTCAGTCTCCACTAACAAAAATAGGCAACACCAAGTCAGCTACTCCTGAGCATAGTTATGTCCGTCGCAGCCTTCTTGGGTTTCAGGAGGCACAAACAAATGTTCTCACAATTATGGTGAAACGCTGAACACCTGCAAATAATTTTCAACGTAGTGGTTAATTGAAAAGCTCTGCGGCATACTTCTTGGAACAAGGCAGTTACCTGTTCCCACGCAAAGAGGAGTATAGAGAACCATGGTGGATTTCCAGCTGATGAAGTAAAGGATTATTAAAGGAAAGGGATGACCATGGGGATCATAGTTAATTCTCTGAAACAGAATCCGCCCTTTTCACCTGCCAAACACATGCCCACTTCTCCTCTCTGGGGATAATAAAAACTAACCAGCGAACTGACAGAGGGCCTGACCCCCCCCATCCACATCGACCACACACACAAAAAAAAACCGTACCCTCCAGCTACTAATTATAATGCTAACTTGCAAAATTTCCCTGCATTTTAAAACAATGGAAAAATGGTGGTGGGATGATACTTAGAAGAATGGCTTCTTGTCAGTCTCCAGTAACAAAAATAGGCAACACCAAGTCAGCTACTCCTCAGCATAGTTATGTCCTTCGCTGCCTTCTTGGGTTTCAGGAGGCACAAACAAAGGTTCTCACAATTATGGTGAAACGCTGAACATCTGCAAATAATTTTCAACGTAGTGGTTAATTGAAAAGCTCTGCGGCATACTTCTTGGAACAAGCCAGTTACCTGTTCCCACGCAAAGAGGAGTATAGAGAACCATGGTGGATTTCCAGCTGATGAAGTAAAGGATTATTAAAGGAACGGGATGACCATGGGGATCATCGTTAATTCTCTGAAACAGAATCCGCCCTTTTCACCTGCCAAACACATGCCCACTTCTCCTCTCTGGGGATAATAAAAACTAACCAGCGAACTGACAGAGGGCCTGACCCCCCCATCCACATCGACCACACACACAAAAAAAAAACCGTACCCTCCAGCTACTAATTATAATGCTAACTTGCAAAATTTCCCTGCATTTTAAAACAATGGAAAAATGGTGGTGGGATGATACTTAGAAGAATGGCTTCTTGTCAGTCTCCACTAACAAAAATAGGCAACACCAAGTCAGCTACTCCTCAGCATAGCTATGTCCATCGCAGCCTTCTTGGGTTTCAGGAGTCACAAACACACGTTATCACAATTATGGTGAAACGCTGAACACCTGCAATTAATTTTCAACGTAGTGGTTAATTGAAAAGCTCTGCGGCATACTTCTTGGAACAAGCCAGTTACCTGTTCCCACGCAAAGAGGAGTATATAGAACCATGGTGGATTTCCAGCTGATGAAGTAAAGGATTATTAAAGGAACGGGATGACCATGGGGATCATCGTTAATTCTCTGAAACAGAATCCGCCCTTTTCACCTACCAAACACATGCCCACTTCTCCTCTCTGGGGATAATAAAAACTAACCAGCGAACTGACAGAGGGCCTGACCCCCACCATCCACATCGACCACACACAAAAAAAAAACCGTACCCTCCAGCTACTAATTATAATGCTAACTTGCAAAATTTCCCTGCATTTTAAAACAATGGAAAAATGGTGGTGGGATGATACTTAGAAGAATGGCTTCTTGTCAGTCTCCACTAACAAAAATAGGCAACACCAAGTCAGCTACTCCTCAGCATAGTTATGTCTGTCGCAGCCTTCTTGGGTTTCAGGAGGCACAAACAAAGGTTCTCACAATTATGGTGAAACGCTGAACACCTGCAAATAATTTTCAACGTACTGGTTAATTGAAAACCTCTGCGGCATACTTCTTGGAACAAGCCAGTTACCTGTTCCCACGCAAAGAGGAGTATATAGAACCATGGTGGATTTCCAGCTGATGAAGTAAAGGATTATTAAAGGAAAGTGATGACCATGGGGATCATCGTTAATTCTCTGAAACAGAATCCGACCTTTTCACCTGCCAAACACATGCCCACTTCTCCTCTCTGGGGATAATGAAAACTAACCAGCGAACTGACAGAGGGCCTGACCCCCCCATCCACATGGACCACACACAAAAAAAAAAAACCGTACCCTCCAGCTACTAATTATAATGCTAACTTGCAAAATTTCCCGGCATTTTAAAACAATGGAAAAATGGTGGTGGGATGATACTTAGAAGAATGGCTTCTTGTCAGTCTCCACTAACAAAAATAGGCAACACCAAGTAAGCTACTCCTCAGCATAGTTATGACCGTCGCAGCCTTCCTGGGTTTCAGGAGGCACAAACAAAGGTTCTCACAATTATGGTGAAACGCTGAACACCTGCAAATAATTTTCAACGTAGTGGTTAATTGAAAAGCTCTGCGGCATACTTCTTGGAACAAGGCAGTTACCTGTTCCCACGCAAAGAGGAGTATAGAGAACCATGGTGGATTTCCAGCAGATGAAGTAAAGGATTATTAAAGGAAAGGGATGACCATGGGGACCATCGTTAATTCTCTGAAACAGAATCCGCCCTTTTCACCTGCCAAACACATGCCCACTTCTCCTCTCTGGGGATAATGAAAGCTAACCAGCGAACTGACAGAGGGCCTGACCCCCCCCATCCACATCGACCACACACACAAAAAAAAACCGTACCCTCCAGCTACTAATTATAATGCTAACTTGCAAAATTTCCCTGCATTTTAAAACAATGGAAAAATGGTGGTGGGATGATACTTAGAAGAATGGCTTCTTGTCAGTCTCCACTAACAAAAATAGGCAACACCAAGTCAGCTACTCCTCAGCATAGCTATGTCCATCGCAGCCTTCTTGGGTTTCAGGAGTCACAAACACACGTTATCACAATTATGGTGAAACGCTGAACACCTGCAATTAATTTTCAACGTAGTGGTTAATTGAAAAGCTCTGCGGCATACTTCTTGGAACAAGCCAGTTACCTGTTCCCACGCAAAGAGGAGTATATAGAACCATGGTGGATTTCCAGCTGATGAAGTAAAGGATTATTAAAGGAACGGGATGACCATGGGGATCATCGTTAATTCTCTGAAACAGAATCCGCCCTTTTCACCTACCAAACACATGCCCACTTCTCCTCTCTGGGGATAATAAAAACTAACCAGCGAACTGACAGAGGGCCTGACCCCCACCATCCACATCGACCACACACAAAAAAAAAACCGTACCCTCCAGCTACTAATTATAATGCTAACTTGCAAAATTTCCCTGCATTTTAAAAGAATGGAAAAATGGTGGTGGGATGATACTTAGAAGAATGGCTTCTTGTCAGTCTCCACTAACAAAAATAGGCAACACCAAGTCAGCTACTCCTCAGCATAGTTATGTCTGTCGCAGCCTTCTTGGGTTTCAGGAGGCACAAACAAAGGTTCTCACAATTATGGTGAAACGCTGAACACCTGCAAATAATTTTCAACGTACTGGTTAATTGAAAACCTCTGCGGCATACTTCTTGGAACAAGCCAGTTACCTGTTCCCACGCAAAGAGGAGTATATAGAACCATGGTGGATTTCCAGCTGATGAAGTAAAGGATTATTAAAGGAAAGTGATGACCATGGGGATCATCGTTAATTCTCTGAAACAGAATCCGACCTTTTCACCTGCCAAACACATGCCCACTTCTCCTCTATGGGGATAATGAAAACTAACCAGCGAACTGACAGAGGGCCTGACCCCCCCATCCACATGGACCACACACAAAAAAAAAAAACCGTACCCTCCAGCTACTAATTATAATGCTAACTTGTAAAATTTCCCTGCATTTTAAAACAATGGAAAAATGGTGGTGGGATGATACTTAGAAGAATGGCTTCTTGTCAGTCTCCACTAACAAAAATAGGCAACACCAAGTAAGCTACTCCTCAGCATAGTTATGACCGTCGCAGCCTTCCTGGGTTTCAGGAGGCACAAACAAAGGTTCTCACAATTATGGTGAAACGCTGAACACCTGCAAATAATTTTCAACGTAGTGGTTAATTGAAAAGCTCTGCGGCATACTTCTTGGAACAAGGCAGTTACCTGTTCCCACGCAAAGAGGAGTATAGAGAACCATGGTGGATTTCCAGCAGATGAAGTAAAGGATTATTAAAGGAAAGGGATGACCATGGGGACCATCGTTAATTCTCTGAAACAGAATCCGCCCTTTTCACCTGCCAAACACATGCCCACTTCTCCTCTCTGGGGATAATGAAAGCTAACCAGCGAACTGACAGAGGGCCTGACCCCCCCCATCCACATCGACCACACACACAAAAAAAAACCGTACCCTCCAGCTACTAATTATAATGCTAACTTGCAAAATTTCCCTGCATTTTAAAACAATGGAAAAATGGTGGTGGGATGATACTTAGAAGAATGGCTTCTTGTCAGTCTCCACTAACAAAAATAGGCAACACCAAGTCAGCTACTCCTCAGCATAGTTATGTCCGTCGCAGCCTTCTTGGGTTTCAGGAGGCACAAACAAATGTTCTCACAATTATGGTGAAACGCTGAACACCTGCAAATAATTTTCAACGTAGTGGTTAATTGAAAAGCTCTGCGGCATACTTCTTGGAACAAGCCAGTTACCTGTTCCCACGCAAAGAGGAGTATATAGAACCATGGTGGATTTCCAGCTGATGAAGTAAAGGATTATTAAAGGAACGGGATGACCATGGGGATCATCGTTAATTCTCTGAAACAGAATCCGCCCTTTTCACCTGCCAAACACATGCCCACTTCTCCTCTCTGGGGATAATAAAAACTAACCAGCGAACTGACAGAGGGCCTGACCACCCCATCCACATCGACCACACGCACAAAAAAAAAACCGTACCATCCAGCTACTAATTATAATGCTAACTTGCAAAATTTCTCTGCATTTTAAAACAATGGAAAAATGGTGGTGGGATGATACTTAGAAGAATGGCTTCTTGTCAGTCTCCACTAACAAAAATAGGCAACACCAAGTCAGCTACTCCTCAGCATAGCTATGTCCATCGCAGCCTTCTTGGGTTTCAGGAGGCACAAACAAAGGTTCTCACAATTATGGTAAAACGCTGAACACCTGCAAATAATTTTCATCGTAGTCGTTAATTGAAAAGCTCTGCGGCATACTTCTTGGAACAAGGCAGTTACCTGTTCCCACGCAAAGAGGAGTATATAATACAATGGTGGATTTCCGGCTGATGAAGTAAAGGATTATTAAAGGAACGGGATGACCATGGGGATCATCGTTAATTCTCTGAAACAGAATCCGCCCTTTTCACCTGCCAAACACATGCCCACTTCTCCTCTCTGGGGATAATAAAAACTAACCAGCGAACTGACAGAGGGCCTGACCCGCCCCCCATTCACATCGACCACACACACAGAAAAAAAACCGTACCCTCCAGCTACTAATTATAATGCTAACTTGCAAAATTTCCCTGCATTTTAAAACAATGGAATAATGATGGTGGGATGATACTTAGAAGAATGGCTTCTTGTCAGTCTCCACTAACAAAAATAGGCAACACCAAGTCAGCTACTCCTCAGCATAGTTATGTCCGTCGCAGCCTTCTTGGGTTTCAGGAGGCACAAACACACGTTATCACAATTATGGTGAAACGCTGAACACCTGCAAATAATTTTCAACGTAGTGGTTAATTGAAAAGCTCTGCGGCATACTTCTTGGAACAAGCCAGTTACTTGTTCCCACGCAAAGAGGAGTATTTAGAACCATGGTGGATTTCCAGCTGATGAAGTAAAGGATTATTAAAGGAACGGGATGACCATGGGGATCATCGTTAATTCTCTGAAACAGAATCCGCCCTTTTCACCTGCCAAACACATGCCCACTTCTCCTCTCTTTGGATAATAAAAACTAACCAGCGAACTGACAGAGGGCCTGAATCCCCCCCATCCACATCGACCACACACACAAGAAAAAACCATACCCTCCAGCTACTAATTATAATGCTAACTTGCAAAATTTCCCTGCATTTTAAAACAATGGAAAAATGGTGGTGGGATGATACTTAGAAGAATGGCTTCTTGTCAGTCTCCACTAACAAAAATAGGCAACACCAAGTCAGCTACTCCTCAGCATAGCTATGTCCGTCGCAGCCTTCTTTGGTTTCAGGAGGCACAAACAAAGGTTCTCACAATTATGGTGAAACGCTGAACACCTGCAAATAATTTTCAACGTAGTGGTTAATTGAAAAGCTCTGCGGCATACTTCTTGGAACAAGGCAGTTACCTGTTCCCACGCAAAGAGGAGTATATAGAACCATGGTGGATTTCCAGCTGATGAAGTAAAGGATTATTAAAGGAACGGGATGACCATGGGGATCATCATTAATTCTCTGAAACAGAACCCGCCCTTTTCACCTGCCAAACACATGCCCACTTCTCCTCTCTGGGGATAATAAAAACTAACCAGCGAACTGACAGAGGGCCTGACCCCCCCATCCACATCGACCACACACACAAAAAAAAAACCGTACCCTCCAGCTACTAATTATAATGCTAACTTGCAAAATTTACCTGCATTTTAAAACAATGGAAAAATGGTGGTGGGATGAGACTTAGAAGAATGGCTTCTTGTCCGTCTCCACTAACAAAAATAGGCAACACCAAGTCAGCTACTCCTCAGCATAGTTATGTCCGTCGCAGCCTTCTTGGGTTTCAGGAGGCACAAACAAAGGTTCTCACAATTATGGTGAAACGCTGAACACCTGCAAATAATTTTCAACGTACTGGTTAATTGAAAACCTCTGCGGCATACTTCTTGGAACAAGCCAGTTACCTGTTCCCACGCAAAGAGGAGTATATAGAACCATGGTGGATTTCCAGCTGATGAAGTAAAGGATTATTAAAGGAAAGTGATGACCATGGGGATCATCGTTAATTCTCTGAAACAGAATCCGACCTTTTCACCTGCCAAACACATGCCCACTTCTCCTCTCTGGGGATAATGAAAACTAACCAGCGAACTGACAGAGGGCCTGACCCCCCCATCCACATGGACCACACACAAAAAAAAAAAACCGTACCCTCCAGCTACTAATTATAATGCTAACTTGCAAAATTTCCCGGCATTTTAAAACAATGGAAAAATGGTGGTGGGATGATACTTAGAAGAATGGCTTCTTGTCAGTCTCCACTAACAAAAATAGGCAACACCAAGTAAGCTACTCCTCAGCATAGTTATGACCGTCGCAGCCTTCCTGGGTTTCAGGAGGCACAAACAAAGGTTCTCACAATTATGGTGAAACGCTGAACACCTGCAAATAATTTTCAACGTAGTGGTTAATTGAAAAGCTCTGCGGCATACTTCTTGGAACAAGGCAGTTACCTGTTCCCACGCAAAGAGGAGTATAGAGAACCATGGTGGATTTCCAGCAGATGAAGTAAAGGATTATTAAAGGAAAGGGATGACCATGGGGACCATCGTTAATTCTCTGAAACAGAATCCGCCCTTTTCACCTGCCAAACACATGCCCACTTCTCCTCTCTGGGGATAATGAAAGCTAACCAGCGAACTGACAGAGGGCCTGACCCCCCCCATCCACATCGACCACACACACAAAAAAAAAACGTACCCTCCAGCTACTAATTATAATGCTAACTTGCAAAATTTCCCTGCATTTTAAAACAATGGAAAAATGGTGGTGGGATGATACTTAGAAGAATGGCTTCTTGTCAGTCTCCACTAACAAAAATAGGCAACACCAAGTCAGCTACTCCTCAGCATAGCTATGTCCATCGCAGCCTTCTTGGGTTTCAGGAGTCACAAACACACGTTATCACAATTATGGTGAAACGCTGAACACCTGCAATTAATTTTCAACGTAGTGGTTAATTGAAAAGCTCTGCGGCATACTTCTTGGAACAAGCCAGTTACCTGTTCCCACGCAAAGAGGAGTATATAGAACCATGGTGGATTTCCAGCTGATGAAGTAAAGGATTATTAAAGGAACGGGATGACCATGGGGATCATCGTTAATTCTCTGAAACAGAATCCGCCCTTTTCACCTACCAAACACATGCCCACTTCTCCTCTCTGGGGATAATAAAAACTAACCAGCGAACTGACAGAGGGCCTGACCCCCACCATCCACATCGACCACACACAAAAAAAAAACCGTACCCTCCAGCTACTAATTATAATGCTAACTTGCAAAATTTCCCTGCATTTTAAAAGAATGGAAAAATGGTGGTGGGATGATACTTAGAAGAATGGCTTCTTGTCAGTCTCCACTAACAAAAATAGGCAACACCAAGTCAGCTACTCCTCAGCATAGTTATGTCTGTCGCAGCCTTCTTGGGTTTCAGGAGGCACAAACAAAGGTTCTCACAATTATGGTGAAACGCTGAACACCTGCAAATAATTTTCAACGTACTGGTTAATTGAAAACCTCTGCGGCATACTTCTTGGAACAAGCCAGTTACCTGTTCCCACGCAAAGAGGAGTATATAGAACCATGGTGGATTTCCAGCTGATGAAGTAAAGGATTATTAAAGGAAAGTGATGACCATGGGGATCATCGTTAATTCTCTGAAACAGAATCCGACCTTTTCACCTGCCAAACACATGCCCACTTCTCCTCTATGGGGATAATGAAAACTAACCAGCGAACTGACAGAGGGCCTGACCCCCCCATCCACATGGACCACACACAAAAAAAAAAAACCGTACCCTCCAGCTACTAATTATAATGCTAACTTGCAAAATTTCCCTGCATTTTAAAACAATGGAAAAATGGTGGTGGGATGATACTTAGAAGAATGGCTTCTTGTCAGTCTCCACTAACAAAAATAGGCAACACCAAGTAAGCTACTCCTCAGCATAGTTATGACCGTCGCAGCCTTCCTGGGTTTCAGGAGGCACAAACAAAGGTTCTCACAATTATGGTGAAACGCTGAACACCTGCAAATAATTTTCAACGTAGTGGTTAATTGAAAAGCTCTGCGGCATACTTCTTGGAACAAGGCAGTTACCTGTTCCCACGCAAAGAGGAGTATAGAGAACCATGGTGGATTTCCAGCAGATGAAGTAAATGATTATTAAAGGAAAGGGATGACCATGGGGACCATCGTTAATTCTCTGAAACAGAATCCGCCCTTTTCACCTGCCAAACACATGCCCACTTCTCCTCTCTGGGGATAATGAAAGCTAACCAGCGAACTGACAGAGGGCCTGACCCCCCCCATCCACATCGACCACACACACAAAAAAAAACCGTACCCTCCAGCTACTAATTATAATGCTAATTTGCAAAATTTCCCTGCATTTTAAAACAATGGAAAAATGGTGGTGGGATGATACTTAGAAGAATGGCTTCTTGTCAGTCTCCACTAACAAAAATAGGCAACACCAAGTCAGCTACTCCTCAGCATAGTTATGTCCGTCGCAGCCTTCTTGGGTTTCAGGAGGCACAAACAAATGTTCTCACAATTATGGTGAAACGCTGAACACCTGCAAATAATTTTCAACGTAGTGGTTAATTGAAAAGCTCTGCGGCATACTTCTTGGAACAAGCCAGTTACCTGTTCCCACGCAAAGAGGAGTATATAGAACCATGGTGGATTTCCAGCTGATGAAGTAAAGGATTATTAAAGGAACGGGATGACCATGGGGATCATCGTTAATTCTCTGAAACAGAATCCGCCCTTTTCACCTGCCAAACACATGCCCACTTCTCCTCTCTGGGGATAATAAAAACTAACCAGCGAACTGACAGAGGGCCTGACCACCCCATCCACATCGACCACACGCACAAAAAAAAAACCGTACCATCCAGCTACTAATTATAATGCTAACTTGCAAAATTTCTCTGCATTTTAAAACAATGGAAAAATGGTGGTGGGATGATACTTAGAAGAATGGCTTCTTGTCAGTCTCCACTAACAAAAATAGGCAACACCAAGTCAGCTACTCCTCAGCATAGCTATGTCCATCGCAGCCTTCTTGGGTTTCAGGAGGCACAAACAAAGGTTCTCACAATTATGGTAAAACGCTGAACACCTGCAAATAATTTTCATCGTAGTCGTTAATTGAAAAGCTCTGCGGCATACTTCTTGGAACAAGGCAGTTACCTGTTCCCACGCAAAGAGGAGTATATAATACAATGGTGGATTTCCGGCTGATGAAGTAAAGGATTATTAAAGGAACGGGATGACCATGGGGATCATCGTTAATTCTCTGAAACAGAATCCGCCCTTTTCACCTGCCAAACACATGCCCACTTCTCCTCTCTGGGGATAATAAAAACTAACCAGCGAACTGACAGAGGGCCTGACCCGCCCCCCATTCACATCGACCACACACACAGAAAAAAAACCGTACCCTCCAGCTACTAATTATAATGCTAACTTGCAAAATTTCCCTGCATTTTAAAACAATGGAATAATGATGGTGGGATGATACTTAGAAGAATGGCTTCTTGTCAGTCTCCACTAACAAAAATAGGCAACACCAAGTCAGCTACTCCTCAGCATAGTTATGTCCGTCGCAGCCTTCTTGGGTTTCAGGAGGCACAAACACACGTTATCACAATTATGGTGAAACGCTGAACACCTGCAAATAATTTTCAACGTAGTGGTTAATTGAAAAGCTCTGCGGCATACTTCTTGGAACAAGCCAGTTACTTGTTCCCACGCAAAGAGGAGTATTTAGAACCATGGTGGATTTCCAGCTGATGAAGTAAAGGATTATTAAAGGAACGGGATGACCATGGGGATCATCGTTAATTCTCTGAAACAGAATCCGCCCTTTTCACCTGCCAAACACATGCCCACTTCTCCTCTCTTTGGATAATAAAAACTAACCAGCGAACTGACAGAGGGCCTGAATCCCCCCCATCCACATCGACCACACACACAAGAAAAAACCATACCCTCCAGCTACTAATTATAATGCTAACTTGCAAAATTTCCCTGCATTTTAAAACAATGGAAAAATGGTGGTGGGATGATACTTAGAAGAATGGCTTCTTGTCAGTCTCCACTAACAAAAATAGGCAACACCAAGTCAGCTACTCCTCAGCATAGCTATGTCCGTCGCAGCCTTCTTTGGTTTCAGGAGGCACAAACAAAGGTTCTCACAATTATGGTGAAACGCTGAACACCTGCAAATAATTTTCAACGTAGTGGTTAATTGAAAAGCTCTGCGGCATACTTCTTGGAACAAGGCAGTTACCTGTTCCCACGCAAAGAGGAGTATATAGAACCATGGTGGATTTCCAGCTGATGAAGTAAAGGATTATTAAAGGAACGGGATGACCATGGGGATCATCATTAATTCTCTGAAACAGAACCCGCCCTTTTCACCTGCCAAACACATGCCCACTTCTCCTCTCTGGGGATAATAAAAACTAACCAGCGAACTGACAGAGGGCCTGACCCCCCCATCCACATCGACCACACACACAAAAAAAAAACCGTACCCTCCAGCTACTAATTATAATGCTAACTTGCAAAATTTACCTGCATTTTAAAACAATGGAAAAGTGGTGGTGGGATGAGACTTAGAAGAATGGCTTCTTGTCCGTCTCCACTAACAAAAATAGGCAACACCAAGTCAGCTACTCCTCAGCATAGTTATGTCCGTCGCAGCCTTCTTGGGTTTCAGGAGGCACAAACAAAGGTTCTCACAATTATGGTGAAACGCTGAACACCTGCAAATAATTTTCAACGTAGTGGTTAATTGAAAAGCTCTGCGGCATACTTCTTGGAACAAGCCAGTTACTTGTTCCCACGCAAAGAGGAGTATTTAGAACCATGGTGGATTTCCAGCTGATGAAGTAAAGGATTATTAAAGGAACGGGATGACCATGGGGATCATCGTTAATTCTCTGAAACAGAATCCGCCCTTTTCACCTGCCAAACACATGCCCACTTCTCCTCTCTTGGGATAATAAAAACTAACCAGCGAACTGACAGAAGGCCTGACCCCCACCATCCACATCAACCACACAAAAAAAAAAAAACCGTACCCTCCAGCTACTAATTAAAATGCTAACTTGCAAAATTTCCCTGCATTTTAAAACAATGGAAAAATGGTGGTGGGATGATACTTAGAAGAATGGCTTCTTGTCAGTCTCCACTAACAAAAATAGGCAACACCAAGTCAGCTACTCCTCAGCATAGTTATGACCGTCGCTGCCTTCTTGGGTTTCAGGAGGCACAAACAAAGGTTCTCACAATTATGGTGAAACGCTGAACACCTGCAAATAATTTTCAACGTAGTGGTTAATTGAAAAGCTCTGCGGCATACTTCTTGGAACAAGGCAGTTACCTGTTCCCATGCAAAGAGGAGTATATAGAACCATGGCGGATTTCCAGCTGATGAAGTAAAGGATTATTAAAGGAACGGGATGACCATGGGGATCATCGTTAATTCTCTGAAACAGAATCCGCCCTTTTCACCTGCCAAACACATGCCCACTTCTCCTCTCTGGGGATAATAAAAACTAACCAGCGAACTGACATTGGGCCTGACCCCCCCCCATCCACATCGACCACACACCAAAAAAAAAATCGTACCCTCCAGCTACTAATTATAATGCTAACTTGCAAAATTTCCCTGCATTTTAAAACAATGGAAAAATGGTGGTGGGATGATACTTAGAAGAATGGCTTCTTGTCTGTCTCCACTAACAAAAATAGGCAACACCAAGTCAGCTACTCCTCAGCATAGTTATGTCCGTCGCAGCCTTCTTGGGTTTCAGGAGGGACATACAAACGTTATCAAAATTATGGTGAAACGCTGAAAACCTGCAAATAATTTTCAACGTACTGGTGAGTTTGAAAACTCTCCAGCATAATTCTTGGAACAAGCCAGGTACCTGTGCCCACGCATAGAGGAGTATATAGAAACATGGTGGAATCCCAGCTGATGAAGCAAAGGATTCTTAAAGGAATGAGATGACCATGCGGATCCTGTTTAATTCTCTGAAACAGAATCCGCACTTTTCACCTGCCAAGCACATGCCCACTACTCTTCTCTGGGGATAATAAAAACAAACCAGCGATCTGACAGAGGGCCTGAACACCCATCCTGACCAACCCCACAAAACAAAAAAGTACCCTCCAGCTACTAATTATAATGCCAAGTGCAAAATTTCCCTGCATTTTTAAACAATGGAGAAATGATGGTGGGATGATACTTAGAAGAATGGCTTCTTGTCAGTCTCCACTGAGAAAAATAGGCAACACCAAGTCAGCTACGCCTCAGGATAGTTATGTCCGTAGCAGCCATATTTGGTTTCAGTAGGCACATACACACGTTATCACAATTATGGTGAAACGCTGAAAACCTGCAAAGGATTGTCAACATACTGGTTAATTGAAAAGCTCTGAGGCATACTTCTTGGAACTAGCCAGTTTCCTGTGCCCACGCATAGACAAGTATATAGAACCATGGTGGATTCCCAGCTCATGAAGCAAAGGATACTTAAAGGAACGGGATTACCATGCGGATCCTGTTTAATTCTCTGAAACAGATCTGCAGTTTTCACCTGCCATACTAATACCCACTTCTCCTCTCTGGGGATAATAAAACCAACCGGGGAACTGACAGAGGGCCTGACCAACACATCCACACCGACCCCACAGGAAAAAAAAAAAAAAAAACACCGTAGCCTCCAGCTACTAATTATAATGCTAACTTGCAAAATTTTCCTGCATTTTTAAACAATGGAAAAATGATGGTGAGATGATACTTACAAGAATGGATTCTTGTCAGTCTCCACTAACAAAAATAGGCAAAACGAAGTCAGCTACGCCTCAGCATAGTTATGTCTGTCGCAGCCATCTTGGGTTTCAGGAGGCACAAACAAACGTTATCACAATTATGGTGAAACGCTGAACACCTGCAAATAATTTTCAACGTAGTGGTTAATTGAAAAGCTCTGCGGCATACTTCTTGGAACAAGGCAGTTAGCTGTTCCCACGCAAAGAGGAGTATATAGAACCATGGTGGATTTCCAGCTGATGAAGTAAAGGATTATTAAAGGAAAGGGATGACCATGGGGATCATCGTTAATTCTCTGAAACAGAATCCGCCCTTTTCACCTGCCAAATACATGCCCACTTCTCCTCTCTGGGGATAATAAAAACTAACCAGCGAACTGACAGAGGGCCTGACCCCCACCATCCACATCGACCACACACTAAAAAAAAACCGTACCCTCCAGCTACTAATTATAATGCTAACTTGCAAAATTTCCCTGCATTTTAAAACAATGGAAAAATGGTGGTGGGATGAGACTTAGAAGAATGGCTTCTTGTCAGTCTCCACTAACAAAAATAGGCAACACCAAGTCAGCTACTCCTCAGCATAGTTATGTCTGTCGCAGCCTTCTTGGGTTTCAGGAGGCACAAAGACACGTTATCACTATTATGGTGAAACGCTGAACACCTGCAAATAATTTTCAACGTAGTGGTTAATTGAAAAGCTCTGCGGCATACTTCTTGGAACAAGCCAGTTACCTGTTCCCAGGCAAAGAGTAGTATAGAGAACCATGGTGGATTTCCAGCTGATGAAGTAAAGGATTATTAAAGGATAGGGATGACCATGGGGATCATCGTTAATTCTCTGAAACAGAATCCGCCCTTTTCACCTGCCAAACACATGCCCACTTCTCCTCTCTGGGGATAATAAAAACTAACCAGCGAACTGACAGAGGGCCTGACCCCCACCATCCACATCGACCACACACACAAAAAAAAACCGTACCCTCCAGCTACTAATTATAATGCTAACTTGCAAAATTTCCCTGCATTTTAAAACAATGGAAAAATGGTGGTGGGATGATACTTAGAAGAATGGCTTCTTGTCAGTCTCCACTAACAAAAATAGGCAACACCAAGTAAGCTACTCCTCAGCATAGTTATGTCCGTCGCAGCCTTCTTAGGTTTCAGGAGGCACAAACAAAGGTTCTCACAATTATGGTGAAACGCTGAACACCTGCAAATAATTTTCAACGTAGTGGTTAATTGAAAAGCTCTGCGGCATACTTCTTGGAACAAGCCAGTTACCTGTTCCCACGCAAAGAGGAGTATAGAGAACCATGGTGGATTTCCAGCTGATGAAGTAAAGGATTATTAAAGGAAAGGGATGACCATGGGGATCATAGTTAATTCTCTGAAACAGAATCCGCCCTTTTCACCTGCCAAACACATGCCCACTTCTCCTCTCTGGGGATAATAAAAACTAACCAGCGAACTGACAGAGGGCCTGACCCTCCCCATCCACATCGACCACACACACAAAAAAAAACCGTACCCTCCAGCTACTAATTATAATGCTAACTTGCAAAATTTCCCTGCATTTTAAAACAATGGAAAAATGGTGGTGGGATGATACTTAGAAGAATGGCTTCTTGTCAGTCTCCACTAACAAAAATAGGCAACACCAAGTCAGCTACTCCTCAGCAAAGTTATGTCCGTCGCAGCCTTCTTGGGTTTCAGGAGGCACAAACAAAGGTTCTCACAATTATGGTGAAACGCTGAACACCTGCAAATAATTTTCAACGTAGTGGTTAATTGAAAAGCTCTGCGGCATACTTCTTGGAACAAGCCAGTTACCTGTTCCCACGCAAAGAGGAGTATATAGAACCATGGTGGATTTCCAGCTGATGAAGTCAAGGATTATTAAAGGAACGGGATGACCATGGGGATCATCGTTAATTCTCTGAAACAGAATCCGCCCTTTTCACCTGCCAAACACATGCCCACTTCTCCTCTCTGGGGATAATAAAAACTAACCAGCGAACTGACAGAGGGCCTGACCACCCCATCCACATCGACCGCACACACACAAAAAAAACCGTACCCTCCAGCTACTAATTACAATGCTAACTTGCAAAATTTCCCTGCATTTTAAAACAATGGAAAAATGGTGGTGGGATGATACTTAGAAGAATGGCTTCTTGTCAGTCTCCACTAACAAAAATAGGCAACACCAAGTCAGCTACTCCTCAGCATAGCTATGTCCGTCGCAGCCTTCTTGGGTTTCAGGAGGCACAAACAAAGGTTCTCACAATTATGGTGAAACGCTGAACACCTGCAAATAATTTTCAACGTAGTGGTTAATTGAAAAGCTCTGCGGCATACTGCTTGGAACAAGCCAGTTACCTGTTCCCACGCAAAGAGGAGTATAGAGAACCATGGTGGATTTCCAGCTGATGAAGTAAAGGATTATTAAAGGAAAGGGATGACCATGGGGATCATAGTTAATTCTCTGAAACAGAATCCGCCCTTTTCACCTGCCAAACACATGCCCACTTCTCCTCTCTGGGGATAATAAAAACTAACCAGTGAACTGACAGAGGGCCTGACCCCCCCATCCACATCGACCATACACACACAAAAAAACCCGTACCCTCCAGCTACTCATTATAATGCTAACTTGCAAAATTTCCCTGCATTTTAAAACAATGGAAAAATGGTGGTGGGATGATACTTAGAAGAATGGCTTCCTGTCAGTCTCCACTAACAAAAATAGGCAACACCAAGTCAGCTACTCCTCAGCATAGCTATGTCCATCGCAGCCTTCTTGGGTTTCAGGAGGCACAAACAAAGGTTCTCACAATTATGGTAAAACGCTGAACACCTGCAAATAATTTTCAACGTAGTGGTTAATTGAAAAGCTCTGCAGCATACTTCTTGGAACAAGGCAGTTACCTGTTCCCACGCAAAGAGGAGTATAGAGAACCATGGTGGATTTCCAGCTGATGAAGTAAAGGATTATTAAAGGAACGGGATGACCATGGGGATCATCGTTAATTCTCTGAAACAGAATCCGCCCTTTTCACCTGCCAAACACATGCCCACTTCTCCTCTCTGGGGATAATAAAATCTAACCATTGAACTGACAGAGGGCCTGACCCCCCCATCCACATCGACCACACACACACAAAAAAAAAAAAACCGTACCCTCCAGCTACTAATTATAATGCTAACTTGCAAAATTTCCCTGCATTTTAAAACAATGGAAAAATGGTGGTGGGATGATACTTAGAAGAATGGCTTCTTGTCAGTCTCCACTAACAAAAATAGGCAACACCAAGTCAGCTACGCCTCAGCATAGTTATGCCCGTGGCAGCCATGTTGGGTTTAAGGAGGCATATACAAACTTTATCATAATTATGTTGAAACGTGCTGAAAACCCGGCAAATAATTCTCAACGTACTGTTTAATTCAAAAGCTCTGTGGCATACTTCTTGGAAGAAGCCTGTTACCTGGGCCCACGCATAGAGGGGTCTGGAGAACCATGGTGGATTCCAAGGTGATGAATCTAAGGATTCTTAAAGGAACAGGCTGAAAAGTGCAGATCCTGACTGAAACAGGATTGGGACTTTTTGCCTGCAACACACATGCCCACTTCTCCTCTCTAGGGATAACAAAAACAACCCATCGGATTGACAGATGGCCTGCCCCCGCCCCCCACCACCCCACACAAAATCGTGCCCTCCAGCGACTGATCCTTATGCTATCTGGCAATACGTCCTCTGCCTTTTAAAATAATGGAGATAGAATGGTGGAATTATACCTAAAAGACTGGCTTATTGCCAGACTCCCATACCAAGTATTGGCAACAGCAAGTCACCTAGGCCTCAGCACACGTTTGTCCCTGGCAGCCATCTTGGGTTTAAGGAGGCACAGATGAACCTTATCACAATTATGGTGAAAGGTGCTGCAAAAGCGGTCAAGTAATTCTCATGGTAGTGGTTACTTGAAAAGCTCTGCGGCATAATTCTTTGAACTAGCCAGTTAACTGGGCCCACGCATAGAGCAGTCTAGAGGCCCATGGTGGATTCCCAGCTGATGAAGCAAGGGATTCTTAATGGAACGGGGTGAAAAGTGCGGTTTCTGTTTCAGTCTAAGACAGAAACGGGGTCCGAACTTTTTACCTGCCACACACATGCCCACTTCTCCGGTCTGGGGAAAATAAAAACCATCCAGCGAACTGACAGAGGGCCTGCGCCCCCCACCCACACCGACCCCACAAATAAAAATGTCCCCTCCAGCTACTAATTATTATGCTAACTTGCAAAGGTTTCCGTGCATTTTAAAATAATGGGGAAAGTATGGTGGAATGATACTTAAAAGAATGGCCTCCTTCCAGCCTCCAGTAACAAGTGTCGTGAAATCCAAGTGACCTAGGCCTCAGCATAGTTTTCTCCGTGGCAGCCATCTTGTGTTTAAGGAGGCACAGACGATCCTTATCACAATTATGGTGATATGTGCTGCAGAAACTGGCAAATAATTCTACACGTAGTGTTTATCTCAAAAGCTGTGCAGCATACATCTTGGTACAGGCCAGTTCATGGGCCCATGCATGGAGGGTTCTAAGGAACCATGGTGGATTCCCAGCTGATGAATCAAAGGATTTTTAATGGAACCGGCTGAAAAGTGCGGATACTGTTTCAGTCTAACTGAAACAGGATCCGCACATTTCACCTGCCACAAATATATCCACTTCCCTGTCTGGGCATAATAAACACAAACAACCAGACTGACAGAGGGACTGTCCCCCAAACCACCCCGATCCCACCCAAAAACGTCCCCTCCGTTGACTCATCCTTATGCTAACTGCCGAAAGTTGCTCACCTTTTAATATAAGGGAGAAAGGATGGGGCAATGATAATTAAAAGACTGGATTCTTGTCAGACTCCCGTACCAAGTATTGGCAACACCAAGCGAGAGAACCCTCAGTATAGGTTTGTCCATGGAAGCCATCTAGGGTTTAAGGAAGCACAAATGAACCTTATCAAAATTATGGTAAAAGTGCTGGAAAAGCTGGCAAATAATTTCCATGGTAGTGGTTATTTCAAATGCTCTGTGGCATACTTCTTTGAACTAGCCTGTTAAGTGGGTCCACACATAGTGGGGTGTAGAGAACTATGGTGGATTCCCAGCTGATGAAGCAAAGGATTCTTAAAGGAACAGGATGAAAAGTGCCGATCCTGTATCAGTCTAAGACTGAAACAGGATCCACACTTTTCACTTGCCACACACATGTCCACTTCTCCTCTCCGGGGATAATAAAAACAAACCACTGGACTGACAGAGGGCCTGGCTCTGCCTCTCCCACCCCACACAAAAACGTTTCCTCCAGCGACTCATCCTTAAGCTAAATGGCAATAGGTGCTCTGCCTTTTAAAATAGTTGTGAAAGGAAGGTGGAATGATACTTAAAGGAATGGCTTCTTGCCACGGACCAGTACCAATTATCGGCAACTCCAAGGGAGATTGGCCTAACCGTAGTTGTTTCTGTGGAAGCCAGCTTGGGTTTCAGGATGCACTGCCTAACCTTTTCACAATCTTTGTGAAAGTTGCTGCAAAAACTGGCAAATAATACTCAATGTAGTGGTTATTTCCAAAGCTCTGCGGCATACATCTTGGAACTAGCCAGTTACCTGGACCCACACATAGAGGGGTCTCGACAGCCATGGTGGATTCCCAGCTGATGAATCAAAGGATTCGTAAAGGAACTGGCTGAAAAGTGCGGATCCTGTTTCAGTCTAAGACTGAAACAGGATCCGTACTTTTCACCTGCCACACACATGCCCACCTCTCCTCCTTGGGCATAATAAAGACAAACCACCAGACAGACAGAGAGCCTTCCCCTCAACGCACCACCCGACCCCACTCAAAAACGTCCCCTCCAGCAACTCATTCTTATGATAACTGGAAAAAGGTGTTCTGCCTTTTAAAATGATGGAGAAAGGATGGTGGAATGACTCTTAATAACATGGCTTCTTGCCAGGCTCCAGTACCAACTATCGGCAACACCAAGTGAACTAGGCCTCAGCATACTTTTGTCCGCCCCAGCCATCTTGGGTTGAAGGAGGCACGGACGAACCTTATCACAATTATGGTGAAAGGTGGTGCAAAAACTAGCAAATAATTCTCAACGTAGTGGTTATTTCAAAAGCTCTGTGGCATACTTCTTGGAACTTGCCAGTTACCTGGGCCCACGCATAGAGGTCTTTAAAGAACCATGGTGTATTCCCAGCTGATGAATCAAACGATTCTTTTTTGTTTGTTTGTTTGTTTGTTAGCTCATTATGGGGGTACAAAAGATCAGGCTATATACATTCCCCATGCCTCCCCTTTCCCCCGATTCTGAGCTTCAATTTTGTCCATTCCCTAGTCAGTGCACATCACATTCATCATGTAGGTGTGCACCCCTCCTCTCCCCCACCCCATCCCCCCCAGTTAGAACTTGAAGGGTGTCCATTCCCCAGGCAGTGCACATCACATTCATCAAGTAGGTATACACCCATCCCTTCCACCCGGCCCCAACCTCTGTCCGATACCCAATTGGTGTTGTTCCCAAATGTGCACTCAGGGAAACCAATTTGCTGGTGAGTACATGTGGTGCTTATTTTTCCATTCTTGGGATACTTCACTTAATAGAATGGGATCCAGCTCTCTCCAGGAGAACCAAAGAGATGCCATATCGCCATTATTTCTAATAGCTGAGTAATATTCCATGGTATACATATACCACATTTTGCTAATCCATTCATGAATTGATGGGCATTTGGGTTGTTTCCACATCTTTGTGATTGTGAATTGTGCTGCTATAATCATTCAGGTGCAGGTGTCTTTTTTATAGAATGACTTTTGTTCTTCTGGGTAGATGTCCAATAATGGAATTGCTGGATCGAATGGTAGGTCTACTTGAATCTGTTTAAGGTATCTCCACATTGCTTTCCACAGGGGCTGCACTAGTTTACAGTCCCACCAGCAGTTTATGAATGTACCTATCTCGCCACACCCACACCAACATGTATAGTTTTGGGACTTTTTGATAAAGGCCATTCCTACTGGAGTTAAGTGATATCTCATTGTGGTTTTGATTTGCATTTCCCTGATGATTAGAGATGTTGAACACTTTTTCATATGTTTGTTAGCCATTTTTATATCTTCTTTTGAAAAATTTCTATTTATGTCCTTTGCCCACTTTTTGATAGGGTTGTTTGATTTTTTCTTACTGATTTTTCTGAGTTCTAAATAGATTCTTGTTATCAGTCCTTTATCTGATGTGTAGTATGCGAAAATTTTTTCCCATTCTGTAGGTTGTCCATTTACTCTCGTGACTGTTTCTTTGGCTGTGCAGAAGCTTTTTAATTTGATCAGGTCCCATTTATTTATTTTTGTTGTTGCTGTGATTGCTTTAGGGGTCTTCTTCATAAATTCTTTGCCTAGGCCAATGTCTGTAAGAGTCTTTCCTACATTTTCTTCTAGAATTCTAATAGTTTCTGACCTTAGGTTTAAGTCTGTTAACCACTGTGATTTGATTTTTGTGTGTCCTGTTTTAGTCTTCTACATGTGGATATCCAGTTTTCCCAGCACCATTTATTAAATAAGGAATCTTTTCCCCAGAGTATGTTTTTGTCTGCTTTGTCAAAGATTAGATGGCTATATGAGGATGGTTTTATATTGGGATTTTCTGTTCTGTTCCACTGGTCTGTGTCCCTGCACTTGTGCCAGTACCAGGCTGTTTTAAGAACCACAGCCTTGTAGTATAGTTTGAAGTCTGGCAAATTAATACTTCCCATTTTGTTTTTGTTGTTTAAGATTGCTTTTGCTAAACGGGGTCTTCCCTGGTTCCATACAAAGCGTAAAATTATTTTTTCTATGTCTGTGAAAAAAGATGTTGGTAATTTAATAAGGATTGCATTGAATCTGTAGACAACTTTGGGCAGTATAGACATTTTAACAATGTTGATTCTACCGATCCATGAGCATGGTATGGTTTTCCACCTATTTACATGTTCTGCAATTTCCTTCCTCAGTGTTTCATAGTTCTCCCTATAGAGGTCCTTTACCTCCTTAGTTAAATAAATTCCTAGGTATTTTATTTTCTTTGTTGCTATTTTGAAGGGTATTGAGTCCTTAATTTGGTTTTCCATTTGACTGTTATTGGCATATATGAATTCCTCTGATTTGTGTGTATTGATTTTCTATCCTGAGACTTTACTGAATTCATTGATCAATTCCAGGAGTCTCTTGGTTGAAACCTTGGGGTTTTATAGATATAACATCATATCATCAGCAAAGAGTGAGAGTTTGATCTCTTCTGTCCCTATTTCAACTCCCTTGATTCTGCTCTCTTGCCTGATAGCTCTTGCAAGGACTTCCAATACTATGTAGAAAAGTAATGGGGACAGTGGTAAGCCTTGTCTGGTTCCAGTTTGAAGTGGGAATGCTTTCAGTTTTTCCCCATTCAGTATGATGTTGGCTGAGGGTTTGTCGTATATGGCCTGTATCATTTTTATATAGGCCCCATCTATGCCTATTTTGTTAAGTGTTCTTATCATAAAAGGGTGTTGAATTTTGTCAAATGCTTTCTCTGCATCTATTGAGAGGATCATCTGATCTTTATTTTTGCTTCTATTTATGTGATGAATTACATTCCCATATGTCAAACCATCCCTGCATCTCTGGGATGAAGCCCACTTGGTCGTGATGGATTATTTTTTTGATAAGCACTTGGATTCGATTTGTTAGAATTTTATTGAGAATTTTTGCATCTATATTCATAAGAGAAATTGGTCTATAGTTCTCTGTTTTAGTTGCATCCTTTCCTGGATTTGGTATCAGGATTATGTTGGCTTGGTAAAAAGTGTTGGGGAGAATCCCATCCTTCTCTATATTGGAGAATAGTTTATGTACGATGGGCACCAGTTCTTCTTTGTAGGTATGGTAGAATTCAGGTGTGAACCCATCTGGTCCAGGGCTTTTCTTTTTGGGAAGGTTTTTTATTGCTGTTTCAATTTCAGATCTAGATATCGGTCTATTCAGGAATTCTGTGTCTTCCTGGTTGAGCCTGGGAAGGCTGTGTGTTTATAAGAATTTGTCCATTTCCTCCAGGTTTTCTAATTTGTGTGCATAAAGATTTTTGTAGAATTCATAGATGATATCATGTATCTCTGTGGCATCAGTCGTGATTACTCCTTTCGTGTTCCTGATCGAGGTTATAAGAGATTTTTCTTTTCTGCTCTTGGTTAGTTTAGCCAGAGGTGTGTCAATTTTGTTTATTTTTTCAAAGAACCAACTTTTGGTTTTATTAATCTCCGTTATGGTTTGGTTTAATCTCCCTTATGGTCCTTTTCATTTAGTTCTGATTTAATCTTAATAATTTCCTTCTGCTGGGTTTGGGTTTGGTCTCTTCTTTCTTCTCCAGCTCTTTGAGTCTATTCATTAGATTGTCTATTTGTAAGTTTTCTGTCTTTTTGGTATAGGCATTTATGGAAATAAATTTTCCTCTCAGGACTGCTTTAGCTGTGTCCCACAGATTTTGATAAGTTGTATCTCCTTTGTCGTTTAATTCAGAGAATCTTTTGATTTCTGACTTGATTTCTTCATTTATAAAATGATTGTTCAGGAGAAGGTTATTTAGCTTCCATGACTTTGAGTAGAAATGAGGATTTCTGTTAGGGTTCATTGTTACTTTTATTCCACTGTGATCCGAGAAGCTGCATGGTATTATTTCTATATTTTTAAATTTTTTAAGACATGCTTTATGTCCTAAGATATGGTCAATCTTGGAGAATGTCCCATGAGCTGATGAGAAGAACTTATATTCAGTGGTATTTGGGTAGAATGTCCTGTAGATGTCAGTCAGGCCCATTTGTTCTAGCATTCTATATACGTCCAATATTTCTTTGTTTATTTTTTGTTTGGAGGATCTGTCTTGAACTGTCAGTGGCGTGTTAAAATCTCTGGCTACTAAAGTGTTGTTATCTATCATTTGGTTCAGATCAAGTAGGGTTTGCTTTATGAATCTGGGTGCACCTAGATCGGGTGCATATATGTTAAGTATAGTTATGTCTTCTTGTTGAATTGTACCCTTCACCAGTATATAGTAACCATCTTTGTCTTTCTTTACTTTTGTTGATTTAAAAACTACGTTATCGGAGATTAGAACTGCCACGCCAGCTTTCTTTTGGGTTCCATTTGCTTGGAATATTGATTTCCACCCTTTTATTTTCAGTCTAAATGCATCCTTGCAGGTTAGATGAGTTTCCCGAAGACAGCAGATACTTGGCTTATATCTTTTTTATCCATCGGGCCAGTCCATGTCTCTTGAGTGGGGAATTCAATCCATTCACATTTAATGAGAGAACTGATAAGCGAGACAGATTGCTGTTCCTCATGTTGGGTTGAATTTCATTGATCTGTTTTCTCTCTTGAGCCATTATGATAACTGTGTTTTCATATTTATCTCTTGATTAGTGTTACATTCGAAGGTCCTTCTTGTGCTGGACCACGTGTAACTCTGTTTTGAATACTTCTTGGAAAGCTGCTCTTGTCTTGGTGAATTCTCTGAGTTTTTGTTTATCTGAGAATGTCTTAATTTCACCTTCATATATAAAACTGAGCTTATCTGGGTACAGGATTCTAGGCTGGGCATTATTCTGTTTCAGAAGAGTGAGAATGGGGCTCCAATCTCTTCTTGCTTGTAAGGTTTCAGTTGAGAAATCTGGCGTGATTCGGATGGGCTTTCCTTTGTATGTTACTTGTTTTTTTCTCCTTACAGATTGAAGAAGGGCCTCGTTAGTGGATATTTTGGTCAGTCTGATAACTACATGACGTGGTGTCTTCCTATTTGGTATGAATCTCTCAGAGGTTCTTTGAGCTTCTTGAACCTGTGTATCTAGAGATTTGGCAAGGCCTGGGAAATTTTCCTCAATTATATCTTCAGATACTTTATTCAACCCTTGCTTATTGTCTTCTTCACCCTCAGGAATGCCGATAACTCTCAGGTTAGGCTTCTTTACATAATCCCACATTTCTTGTAGACTATGATTATTTCTCATGTTTCTTTGTTTTAACTCTGTGACTGCCTTATTTAATTGGAAAGTGTTATCTTCGATCTCTGAGATTCTTTCTTCTGTTTGATCTACCCTGCTCTTGAGACTTTCCACTGTGTTTTGTAGCTCCTTGAATAAATTTTTCATTTCCAGGAGTTCAGTTTGATTTTTCTTCAGTATTTCAATTTCTTTGGTGAATTTTTCTTCCAAGTCCTGGATCTTTTTTGTGGTTTCTTTGTGTTGATTATCCATTTTTTCTTGCATAATGTTCAGCGTATTTATGATCCATGTTTGAAATTCTTCCTGTGACATGTTGCTATTTGGAATCTGCTTTGTGTTAATTGGTGGAGAACTAGTAATCCTCTTTGAGGGCATGGTTTCAGCTTGATTCTTTATACTCCTAGAGTTCCTTCGCTGAGCCCTTCCCATCTGAATGAATCCTTAAGATCCCTTCTTTCAGCTTTAGTCTGGATAGGGGCACACTGTGAGTGCCAGGTAAGCTGCCTCCTCTGTCACTAGGGGGAGCCCTTCACATATTGTTCAGGATTTTGCTAGCTCCGCTGGGGGGGCTGCCCCTCTTCCTCTCCCGAGGTGGCTTC
>NC_091012.1:4162500-4300000 GCF_041146395.1 Eulemur rufifrons | reverse complement strand
GTTATCTGTTAAAGGTATTCTTTATGTTAGCGCACGGGCCCTGTCTGCATTAGGCGGGCGGGGGGAGTTTAGGGGGCTGGGATTGTACCCGCAAACCAACTCTATCATATTCTGGGTATGGGCCCATGGGTTTCATGCAGGACACAGTGGTAGAGCCTCCTTTCACGCATGGCATGGGAGGATTGCAGGCTTTCTAAACTCTAAGAAAGCAAGAAGTCTGAGAATTAGATTTAGGGTTAGGATTCTGGTTAGGGTTAAGGATGAAGTTTAGTGTTAGGGTGAGGGCTTAGGGTTAGGGATTAGGGTTAGGGTTAAAGGTTACTCTTAGGTTTAACGGTTACACTTTGGTTTAGGGTTGAGGTTTACGGTTAGGGTTAAGATGAGGGGTTAGGGTTTGGTACAGGGTTAGGGTTAAGTGTTAGGTTTAGGGTTGAAGATTAGGATTAGGGTTAGGATTAAAGGTTAGCGTGAGAGTTAACGCTTAGGGTTAAGGTTAAGAGTTAGGGTTTAGGGTTAGGGTTAGGGTTAGTTTTAGGGTTAGAGTTATGTGCTATGGTTTGTGTTAGAGGTTAGGGTTAGGTTTACTGGTCACGGTTAGGGTTACGTTTAGGGGGTAGCATTAGGGTTAGGGTTAGGGTTAAGGGATAGGATTAGGGATAAGTGTTGGGCTTAGGGTTAGGGTTTAGTGTTAGGGTTAGCATTAAGGATTAGGGTTAGGGTCAGGGTTAAATGTTTGGGTGCGGTTAATGGTTAGGGTCAGGTTTAAGGTTCACAGATAGGGTTAGTGTTAAGGGTTACGGGTAGGTTTAGGGTTCAGGGTTAGTGTTAGCATTAGGGCTTAAGGTTAGGATTAGGCGGTAGGTTAGATTTAGGGTTAGATCTAGGCGTTAGGGTAAGGGCTAGCGTTAGGTTTAAGAGATAGGGTTAGGTTTAATGCTTAGGATTAGGGTTAGGGTTTGGGGTTAAAGTAAGTTTTAGGGGTTATGTTTAAGGATCCAAGGTTAGGGTTATTTTTAGCTGTAGTGTTAGGGTTAGGGAAAAGGGGTCCCATTAGCATTAAGCGTCTTCCTTACTGTAGGGTTAAGGGTTAGGCTTAGAGTTAAAGGTTAAGGTTAGGGTCAGTGTTAAGATTTAGGGTGAGGGTTAACCGTTAAGGTAAAGGTTAAGCGTTAGGGTTAGGGATTAGTGATTAGGGTTTTTGGTTAGTGATAGGGTTAGCGGTTACGAGTTAGTGTTTTATGAAGGGGTATGGTTAGAATTACGATTGGGGTTAGAGTTAGGGTGAGGTGTAGGGGTTAGGTTTTGGGTTAGTTTTAGGGTAAAAGGATAGGATTAGGGTTACGGGTTGGGCTTAGGTTTAGGGTTAAAGTTTACTGCTGGGGTTAGGGATAGGGTTCAGGGTTAGCTTTAGGGGTTCTGGTTAGGGTTATGTGTTAGGTTAGTGTCAGGGTTAGGTCTAGTCGTGAGGGTAAGGTTTAGGGTTAGCTTTAAGAGCTAGGGTTAGCTTTAATGGTTAGGATTAGGATTAGGGTTAAGGGTTAGGGTAAGGCTTAGGGGTTAGGGTGAAGGGTTGGGGTCAAGGGTTAGGGTTTTTGTTAGGCATAGCGTTGGGGTTAGAAGTAAGGGTTACTGTCAGTGTTAGGGTTGTAGGTAGGGTTACGGTTAGGGTTAGCGGTTTAGAATTAGGGTTAGGGATTAGGTGTCACAGTGATGACTAGGAGATAGGGTTAGAATTATGGGATAGGGGTTGTTCTCAGGAAATGGGTTATGCATTAACGTTAGGATAAGAGGTTAAAGTTAGGCGCACGGTGAGGTTTACGTGTTAAGGGGAGAAATAGGAACAGGGTTGGGTGTTATGTTCAGGGTTAGGGTTATCTGTTAAAGGTATTGTTTATGCTTAGCGCACGGGCCCTGTCTGCATTAGGCGGGCGGGGGGAGTTTAGGGGGCTGGGATTGTACCCGGGAACCCACTCTATCATACTCTGGGTATGGGCCCATGGGTTTCATGCAGGACACAGTGGTAGAGCCTCCTTTCACGCATGGCATGGGAGGATTGCAGGCTTTCTAAACTCTAAGGAAGCAAGAAGTCTGAGAATTAGATTTAGGGTTAGTATTATGGTTAGGGTTAAGGATGAAGTTTAGTGTTAAGGTGAGGGCTTAGGGTTATGGAATAGGGTTAGGGTTAAAGGTTACTCTTAGGTTTAACGGTTACACTTTGGTTTAGGGTTGAGGTTTAAGGTTAGGGTTAAGATGAGGGTTTAGGGTTTGGTACAGGGTTAGGGTTAAATGTTAGGTTTAGGGTTGAAGATTAGAATTAGGGTTAGGATTAAAGGTTAGCGTGAGAGTTAACGCTTAGGGTTAAGGTTAAGAGTTAGGGTTTAGGTTTAGGGTTAGGGTTAGGGTTAGCTTTAGGGTTAGAGTTATGTGCTATGGTTTGTGTTACAGGTTAGGGTTAGGTTTACTGGTCACGGTTAGGGTTACGTTTAGGGGGTAACATTAGGGTTAGGGTTAGGGTTAAGGGATAGGATTAGGGTTAAGTGTTGGGCTTAGGGTTAGGGTTAAGTGTTAGGGTTAGCATTAAGGATTAGGGATAAGGTCAGGGTTAAATGCTTGGGTGCGGGTAATGGTTAGGGTCAGGGTTAAGGTTCACGGATAGGGTTAGTGTTAAGGGTTACGGGTAGGTTTAGGGTTCAGGGTTAGTGTTAGCATTAGGGCTTAAGGTTAGGATTAGGCGGTAGGTTAGATTTAGGGTTAGATCTAGGCGTTAGGGTAAGGGCTAGCGTTAGGGTTAAGAGATAGGGTTAGGTTTAATGCTTAGGATTAGGGTTAGGATTTGGGGTTAAAGTAAGTGTTAGGGGTTAGGTGTAAGGATCCAAGGTTAGGGTTATTTTTAGCTGTAGTGTTAGGGTTAGGGATAAGGGATCACATTAGCATTAAGGGTCTTCCTTACTGTAGGGTTAAGGGTTAGGCTTAGAGTTAAAGGTTAAGGTTAGGGTCAGTGTTAAGATTTAGGATGAGGGTTAACATTTAGGGTAAAGGTTAAGCGTTAGGGTTAGGGATTAGTGATTAGGGTTTTTGGTTAGTGTTAGGGTTAGCGGTTAGGAGTTAGTGTTTTATGAAGGGGTATGGTTAGAATTAGGATTGGGGTTAGAGTTAGGGTGAGGTATAGGGGTTAGGTTTAGGGGTTAGTTTTAGGGTAAAAGGATAGTATTAGGGTTACGGGTTGGGCTTAGGTTTAGGTTTAAAGTTTACTGCTAGGGTTAGGGATAGGGTTCAGCGTTAGCTTTAGGGGTTCTGGTTAGGGGTAGGTGTTAGGTTAGTGTCAGGGTTAGGTCTAGTCGTGAGGGTAAGGTTTAGGGTTAGCTTTAAGAGCTAGGGTTAGGTTTAATGGTTAGGATTAGGATTAGGGTTAAGGGTTAGGGTAAGGCTTAGGGGTTAGGGTGAAGGGTTAGGGTCAAGGGTTAGGGTTTTTGTTAGGCTTAGCGTTGGGGTTAGAAGTAAGGGTTACTGTCAGTGTTAGGGTTGTAGGTAGGGTTACGGTTAGGGTTAGCGGTTTAGAATTAGGGTTAGGGATTAGGTGTCACAGTGATGACTAGGAGATAGGGTTAGAATTATGGGATGGGGTTGTTCTCAGGAAATGGGTTATGCATTAACGTTAGGATAAGAGGTTAAAGTTAGGCGCACGGTGAGGTTTACGTGTTAAGGGGAGAAATAGGAACAGGGTTGGGTGTTATGTTCAGGGTTAGGGTTATCTGTTAAAGGTATTGTTTATGCTTAGCGCACGGGCCCTGTCTGCATTAGGCGGGCGGGGGGAGTTTAGGGGGCTGGGATTGTACCCGGGAACCCACTCTATCATACTCTGGGTATGGGCCCATGGGTTTCAAGCAGGACACAGTGGTAGAGCCTCCTTTCACGCATGGCATCGGAGGATTGCAGGCTTTCTAAACTCTAAGAAAGCAAGAAGTCTGAGAATTAGATTTAGGGTTAGGATTCTGGTTAGGGTTAAGGATGAAGTTTAGTGTTAGGGTGAGGGCTTAGGGTTAGGGATTAGGGTTAGGGTTAAAGGTTACTCTTAGGTTTAACGGTTACACTTTGGTTTAGGGTTGAGGATAACGGTTAGGGTTAAGATGAGGGGTTAGGGTTTGGTACAGGGTTAGGGTTAAGTGTTAGGTTTAGGGTTGAAGATTAGGATTAGGGTTAGGATTAAAGGTTAGCGTGAGAGTTAACGCTTAGGGTTAAGCTTAAGAGTTAGGGTTTAGGGTTAGGGTTAGGGTTAGGGTTAGTTTTAGGGTTACAGTTATGTGCTATGGTTTGTGTTAGAGGTTAGGGTTAGGTTTACTGGTCACGGTTAGGGTTTCGTTTAGGGGTTAGCATTAGGGTTAGGGTTAGGGTTAGGGTTAGTTTTAGGGTTAGAGTTATGTGCTATGGTTTGTGTTAGAGGTTAGGGTTAGGTTTACTGGTCACGGTTAGGGTTACGTTTAGGGGTTAGCATTAGGGTTAGTGTTAGGGTTAAGGGATAGGTTTAGGGTTAAGTGTTGGGCTTAGGGTTAGGGTTTAGTGTTAATTTTAGCATTAAGGATTAGGGTTAGGGTCAGGGTTAAATGCTTGGGTGCGGGTAATGGTTAGGGTCAGGGTTTAGGTTCACGGATAGGGTTAGTGTTAAGGGTTACGGGTAGGTTTAGGGTTCAGGGTTAGTGTTAGCATTAGGGCTTAAGGTTAGGATTAGGCGGTAGGTTAGATTTAGGGTTAGATCTAGGCGTTAGGGTAAGGGCTAGCGTTAGGGTTAAGAGATAGGGTTAGGTTTAATGCTTAGGATTAGGGTTAGGGTTTGGGGTTAAAGTAAGTGTTAGGGGTTAGGTTTAAGGATCCAAGGTTAGGGTTATTTTTAGCTGTAGTGTTAGGTTAGGGATAAGGGATCCCATTAGCATTAAGGGTCTTCCTTACTGTAGGGTTAAGGGTTAGGCTTAGAGTTAAAGGTTAAGGTTAGTGTCAGGGTTAAGATTTAGGGTGAGGGTTAACGGTTAGGGTAAAGGTTAAGTGTTAGGTTTAGGGATTAGTGATTAGGGTTTTTGGTTAGGGTTAGGGTTAGGGATAGTGTTAGGGTTAGCGGTTAGGAGTTAGTGTTTTATGAAGGGGTATGGTTAGAATTAGGATTGGGGTTAGAGTTAGGGTGAGGTATAGGGGTTAGGTTTCGGGGTTAGTTTTAGGGTAAAAGGATAGGATTAGGGTTACGGGTTGGGCTTAGGTTTAGGGTTAAAGTTTACTGCTTGGGTTAGGGATAGGGT
Source organism: Eulemur rufifrons (assembly GCF_041146395.1). Taxonomy (NCBI): domain Eukaryota; kingdom Metazoa; phylum Chordata; class Mammalia; order Primates; family Lemuridae; genus Eulemur; species Eulemur rufifrons. The sequence goes on along the minus strand of NC_091012.1, from coordinate 4,294,715 downwards.
TCAGGGTTAGCTTTAGGGGTTCTGGTTAGAGTTAGGTGTTAGGTTAGTGTCAGGGTTAGGTCTAGTCGTGAGGGTAAGGTTTAGGGTTAGCTTTAAGAGCTAGGGTTAGGTTTAATGGTTAGGATTAGGATTAGGGTTAAGGGTTAGGGTAAGGCTTAGGGGTTAGGGTGAAGGGTTAGGGTCAAGGGTTAGGGTTTTTGTTAGGCATAGCGTTGGGGTTAGAAGTAAGGGTTACTGTCAGTGTTAGGGTTGTAGGTAGGGTTACGGTTAGGGTTAGCGGTTTAGAATTAGGGTTAGGGATTAGGTGTCACAGTGATGACTAGGAGATAGGGTTATAATTATGGGATAGGGGTTGTTCTCAGGAAATGGGTTATGCATTAACGTTAGGATAAGAGGTTAAATTTAGGCACACGGTGAGGTTTACGTGTTAAGGGGAGAAATAGGAACAGGGATGGGTGTTATGTTCAGGGTTAGGGTTATCTGTTAAAGGTACTGCTTATGCTTAGCGCACGGGCCCTGTCTGCATTAGGCGGGCGGGGGGAGTTTAGGGGGCTGGGATTGTACCCGGGAACCCACTCTATCATACTCTGGGTATGGGCCCGTGGGTTTCATGCAGGACACAGTGGTAGAGCCTCCTTTCACGCATGGCATGGGAGGATTGCAGGCTTTCTAAACTCTAAGAAAGCAAGAAGTCTGAGAATTAGATTTAGGGTTAGGGTTATGGTTAGGGTTAAGGATGAAGTTTAGTGTTAGGGTGAGGGCTTAGGGTTAGGGATTAGGGTTAGGGTTAAAGGTTACTCTTAGGTTTAACGGTTACACTTTGGTTTAGGGTTGAGGATTACGGTTAGGGTTAAGATGAGGGGTTAGGGTTTGGTACAGGGTTACGGTTAAGTGTTAGGTTTAGGGTTGAAAATTAGGATTAGGGTTAGGATTAAAGGTTAGCGTGAGAGTTAACGCTTAGGGTTAAGGTTAAGAGTTAGGGTTTAGGGTTAGGGTTAGGGTTAGGGTTAGTTTTAGGGTTAGAGTTATGTGCTATGGTTTGTGTTAGAGGTTAGGGTTAGGTTTACCGGTCACGATTAGGGTTACGTTTAGGGGGTAGCATTAGGGTTAGGGTTAGGGTTAAGGGATAGGATTAGGGTTAAGTGTTGGGCTTAGGGTTAGGGTTTAGTGTTAGGTTTATAATTAAGGATTAGGGTTAGAATCAGGGATAAATGCTTGGGTGCGGGTAATGGTTAGGGTCAGGGTTAAGGTTCACGGATAGGGTTAGTGTTAAGGGTTACGGGTAGGTTTAGGGTTCAGGGTTAGTGTTAGCATTAGGGCTTAAGGTTAGGATTAGGCGGTGGGTTAGATTTAGGGTTAGATTTAGGCGTTAGGGTAAGGGCTAGCGTTAGGGTTAAGAGATAGGGTTAGGTTTAATGCTTAGGATTAGGGTTAGGGTTTGGGGTTAAAGTAAGTGTTAGGGGTTAGGTTTAAGGATCCAAGGTTAGGGTTATTTTTAGCTGTAGTGTTAGGGTTAGGGATAAGGGATCCCATTAGCATTAAGGGTCTTCCTTACTGTAGGGTTAAGGGTTAGGCTTAGAGTTAAAGGTTAAGGTTAGGGTCAGTGTTAAGAATTAGGGTGAGGGTTAACAGTTAGGGTAAAGGTTAAGCGTTAGGGTTAGGGATTAGTGATTAGGGTTTTTGGTTAGTGTTAGGGTTAGCGGTTAGGAGTTAGTGTTTTATGAAGGGGTATGGTTAGAATTAGGATTGGGGTTAGAGTTAGGGTGAGGTATAGGGGTTAGGTTTCGGGGTTAGTTTTAGGGTAAAAGGATAGGATTAGTGTTACGGGTTGGGCTTAGGTTTAGGGTTAAAGTTTACTGCTGGGGTTAGGGATAGGGTTCAGGGTTAGCTTTAGGGGTTCTGGTTAGGGTTATGTGTTAGGTTAGTGTCAGGGTTAGGTCTAGTCGTGAGGGTAAGGTTTAGGGTTAGCTTTAAGAGCTAGGGTTAGGTTTAATGGTTAGGATTAGGATTAGGGTTAAGGGTTAGGGTAAGGCTTAGGGGTTAGGGTGAAGGGTTAGGGTCAAGGATTAGGGTTTTTGTTAGGCATAGCGTTGGGGTTAGAAGTAAGGGTTACTGTCAGTGTTAGGGTTGTAGGTAGGGTTACGGTTAGGGTTAGCGGTTTAGAATTAGGGTTAGGGATTAGGTGTCACAGTGATGACTAGGAGATAGGGTTAGAATTATGGGATAGGGGTTGTTTTCAGGAAATGGGTTATGCATTAACGTTAGGATAAGAGGTTAAAGTTAGGCGCACGGTGAGGTTTACGTGTTAAGGGGAGAAATAGGAACAGGGTTGGGTGTTATGTTCAGGGTTAGGGTTATCTGTTAAAGGTATTGTTTATGCTTAGCTCACGGGCCCTGTCTGCATTAGGCGGGCGGGGGGAGTTTAGGGGGCTGGGATTGTACCCGGGAACCCACTCTATCATACTCTGGGTATGGGCCCATGGGTTTCATGCAGGACACAGTGGTAGAGCCTCCTTTCACGCATGGCATGGGAGGATTGCAGGCTTTCTAAACTCTAAGAAAGCAAGAAGTTTGAGAATTAGATTTAGGGTTAGGATTATGGTTAGGGTTAAGGATGAAGTTTAGTGTTAGTGTGAGGGCTTAGGGTTAGGGATTAGGGTTAGCGTTAAAGGTTACTCTTAGGTTTAACGGTTCCACTTTGGTTTAGGGTTGAGGTTTAAGGTTAGGGTTAAGATGAAGGGTTAGGGTTTGGTACAGGGTTAGGGTTAAGTGTTAGGTTTATGGTTGAAGACTAGGATTAGGTTTAGGATTAAAGGTTAGCGTGAGAGTTAACGCTTAGCGTTAAGTTTAAGAGTTATGGTTTAGGGTTAGGGTTAGGGTTAGGGTTAGTTTTAGGGTTAGAGTTATGTGCTATGTTTTGTGTTAGAGGTTAGGGTTAGGTTTACTGGTCACGGTTAGGGTTACGTTTAGGGGGTAGCATTAGGGTTAGGGTTAGGGTTAGGGTTAAGGGATAGGATTAGGGTAAAGTGTTGGGCTTAGGGTTAGGGTTTAGTGTTAAGGTTACCATTAAGGATTAGGGTTAGGGTCAGGGTTAAATGCTTGGGTGCGGGTAATGTTTAGGGTCAAGGTTTAGGTTCACGGATAGGGTTAGTGTTAAGGGTTACGGGTAGGTTTAGGGTTCAGGGTTAGTGTTAGCATAAGGGCTTAAGGTTAGGATTAGGCAGTAGGTTAGATTTAGGGTTATATCTAGGCGTTAGGGTAAGGGCTAGTGTTAGGGTTAAGAGATAGCGTTAGGTTTAATGCTTAGGATTAGGGTTAGGGTTTGGGTTTAAAGTAAGTGTTAGGGGTTAGGTTTAAGGATCCAAGGTTAGGGTTATTTTTAGCTGTAGTGTTAGGGTTAGGGATAAGGGATCCCATTAGCATTAAGGGTCTTCCTTACTGTAGGGTTAAGGGTTAGGCTTAGAGTTAAAGGTTAAGGTTAGTGTCAGGGTTAAGATTTAGGGTGAGGGTTAACGGTTAGGGTAAAGGTTAAGCGTTAGGTTTAGGGATTAGTGATTAGGGTTTTTGGTTAGGGTTAGGGTTAGGGTTAGTGTTAGGGTTAGCGGTTAGGAGTTAGTGTTTTATGAAGGGGTATGGTTAGAATTAGGATTGGGGTTAGAGTTAGGGTGAGGTATAGGGGTTAGGTTTAGGGGTTAGTTTTAGGGTAAAAGGATAGGATTAGGGTTACGGGTTCGGCTTAGGTTTAGGGTTAAAGTTTACTGCTTGGGTTAGGGATAGGGTTCAGGGTTAGCTTTAGGGGTTCTGGTTAGGGTTAGGTGTTAGGTTAGTGTCAGGGTTAGGTCTAGTCGTGAGGGTGAGGTTTAGGGTTAGCTTTAAGAACTAGGGTTAGGTTTAATGGTTAGGATTAGGATTAGGGTTAAGGGTTAGGGTAAGGCTAGGGGTTAGGGTGAAGGGTTAGGGTCCAGGGTTAGGGTTTTTGTTAGGCATAGCGTTGGGGTTAGAAGTAAGGGTTACTGTCAGTGTTAGGGTTGTAGGTAGGGTTACGGTTAGGGTTAGCGGTTTAGAATTAGGGTTAGGGATTAGGTGTCACAGTGATGACTAGGAGATAGGGTTATAATTATGGGATAGGGGTTGTTCTCAGGAAATGGGTTATGCATTAACGTTAGGATAAGAGGTTAAAGTTAGGCGCACGGTGAGGTTTACGTATTAAGGGGAGAAATAGGAACAGGGATGGGTGTTATGTTCAGGGTTAGGGTTATCTGTTAAAGGTATTGTTTATGCTTAGCGCACGGGCCCTGTCTGCATTAGGCGGGCGGGGGGACTTTAGGGGGCTGGGATTGTACCCGGGAACCCACTCTATCATACTCTGGGTATGGGCCCGTGGGTTTCATGCAGGACACAGTGGTAGAGCCTCCTTTCACGCATGGCATGGGAGGATTGCAGGCTTTCTAAACTCTAAGAAAGCAAGAAGTCTGAGAATTAGATTTAGGGTTAGGGTTATGGTTAGGGTTAAGGATGAAGTTTAGTGTTAGGGTGAGGGCTTAGGGTTAGGGATTAGGGTTAGGGTTAAAGGTTACTCTTAGGTTTAACGGTTACACTTTGGTTTAGGGTTGAGGTTTACGGTTAGGGTTAAGATGAGGGGTTATGGTTTGGTACAGGGTTACGGTTAAGTGTTAGGTTTAGGGTTGAAGATTAGGATTAGGGTTAGGATTAAAGGTTAGCGTGAGAGTTAACGCTTAGGGTTAAGGTTAAGAGTTAGGGTTTAGGGTTAGTTTTAGGGTTAGAGTTATGTGCTATGGTTTGTGTTAGAGGTTAGGGTTAGGTTTACTGGTCACGGTTAGGGTTACGTTTAGGGGGTAGCATTAGGGTTAGGGTTAGGGTTAGGGTTAAGGGATAGGATTAGGGTTAAGTGTTGGGCTTAGGGTTAGGGTTTAGTGTTAAGGTTACCATTAAGGATTAGGGTTAGGGTCAGGGTTAAATGCTTGGGTGCGGGTAATGTTTAGGGTCAAGGTTTAGGTTCACGGATAGGGTTAGTGTTAAGGGATACGGGTAGGTTTAGGGTTCAGGGTTAGTGTTAGCATAAGGGCTTAAGGTTAGGATTAGGCAGTAGGTTAGATTTAGGGTTAGATCTAGGCGTTAGGGTAAGGGCTAGCGTTAGGGTTAAGAGATAGCGTTAGGTTTAATGCTTAGGATTAGGGTTAGGGTTTGGGTTTAAAGTAAGTGTTAGGGGTTAGGTTTAAGGATCCAAGGTTAGGGTTATTTTTAGCTGTAGTGTTAGGGTTAGGGATAAGGGATCCCATTAGCATTAAGGGTCTTCCTTACTGTAGGGTTAAGGGTTAGGCTTAGAGTTAAAGGTTAAGGTTAGTGTCAGGGTTAAGATTTAGGGTGAGGGTTAACGGTTAGGGTAAAGGTTAAGCGTTAGGTTTAGGGATTAGTGATTAGGGTTTTTGGTTAGGGTTAGGGTTAGGGTTAGTGTTAGGGTTAGCGGTTAGGAGTTAGTGTTTTATGAAGGGGTATGGTTAGAATTAGGATTGGGGTTAGAGTTAGGGTGAGGTATAGGGGTTAGGTTTCGGGGTTAGTTTTAGGGTAAAAGGATAGGATTAGGGTTACGGGTTGGGCTTAGGTTTAGGGTTAAAGTTTACTGCTTGGGTTAGGGATAGGGTTCAGGGTTAGCTTTAGGGGTTCTGGTTAGGGTTAGGTGTTAGGTTAGTGTCAGGGTTAGGTCTAGTCGTGAGGGTAAGGTTTAGGGTTAGCTTTAAGAGCTAGGGTTAGGTTTAATGGTGAGGATTAGGATTAGGGTTAAGGGTTAGGGTAAGGCTAGGGGTTAGGGTGAAGGGTTAGGGGCAAGGGTTAGGGTTTCTGTTAGGCATAGCGTTGGGGTTAGAAGTAAGGGTTACTGTCAGTGTTAGGGTTGTAGGTAGGGTTACGGTTAGGGTTAGCGGTTTAGAATTAGGGTTAGGGATTAGGTGTCACAGTGATGACTAGGAGATAGGGTTAGAATTATGGCATAGGGGTTGTTCTCAGGAAATGGGTTATGCATTAACGTTAGGATAAGAGGTTAAAGTTAGGCGCACGGTGAGGGTTACGTGTTAAGGGGAGAAATAGGAACAGGGTTGGGTGTTATGTTCAGGGTTAGGGTTATCTGTTAAAGGTATTGTTTATGCTTATCGCACGGGCCCTGTCTGCATTAGGCGGGCGGGGGGAGTTTAGGGGGCTGGGATTGTACCCGGGAACCCACTCTATCATACTCTGGGTATGGGCCCGTGGGTTTCATGCAGGACACAGTGGTAGAGCCTCCTTTCACGCATGGCATGGGAGGATTGCAGGCTTTCTAAACTCTAAGAAAGCAAGAAGTCTGAGAATTAGATTTAGGGTTAGGATTCTGGTTAGGGTTAAGGATGAAGTTTAGTGTTAGGGTGAGGGCTTAGGGTTAGGGATTAGGGTTAGGGTTAAAGGTTACTCTTAGGTTTAACGGTTACACTTTGGTTTAGGGTTGAGGTTTACGGTTAGGGTTAAGATGAGGGGTTAGGGTTTGGTACAGGGTTAGGGTTAAGTGTTAGGTTTAGGGTTGAAGATTAGGATTAGGGTTAGGATTAAAGGTTAGCGTGAGAGTTAACGCTTAGGGTTTAGGTTAAGGGCTAGGGTTTAGGGTTAGGGTTAGTGTTAGGGTTAGGGTTAGTTTTAGGGTTAGAGTTATGTGCTATGGTTTGTGTTAGAGGTTAGGGTTAGGTTTACTGGTCACGGTTAGGGTTACGTTTAGGGGGTAGCATTAGGGTTAGGGTTAGGGTTAAGGGATAGGATTAGGGATAAGTGTTGGGCTTAGGGTTAGGTTTTAGTGTTAGGGTTAGCATTAAGGATTAGGGTTAGGGTCAGGGTTAAATGCTTGGGTGCGGGTAATGGTTAGGGTCAGGGTTAAGGTTCACGGATAGGGTTAGTGTTAAGGGTTACGGGTAGGTTTAGGGTTCAGGGTTAGTGTTAGCATTCGGGCTTAAGGTTAGGATTAGGCGGTAGGTTAGATTTAGGGTTAGATCTAGGCGTTAGGGTAAGGGCTACCGTTAGGGTTAAGAGATAGGGTTAGGTTTAATGCTTAGGATTAGGGTTAGGGTTTGGGGTTAAAGTAAGTGTTAGGGGTTAGGTTTAAGGATCCAAGGTTAGGGTAATTTTTAGCTGTAGTGTTAGGGTTAGGGATTAGGGATCCCATTAGCATTAAGGGTCTTCGTTACTGTAGGGTTAAGGGTTAGGCTTAGAGTTAAAGGTTAATGTTAGGGTCAGTGTTAAGATTTAGGGTGAGGGTTAACGGTTAGGGTAAAGGTTAAGCGTTAGGGTTAGGGATTAGTGATTAGGGTTTTTGGTTAGTGTTAGGGTTAGCGGTTAGGAGTTAGTGTTTTATGAAGGGGTATGGTTAGAATTAGGATTGGGGTTAGAGTTAGGGTGAGGTATAGGGGTTAGGTTTAGGGGTTAGTTTTAGGGTAAAAGGATAGGATTAGGGTTACGGGTTGGGCTTAGGTTTAGGGTTAAAGTTTACTGCTAGGGTTAGGGATAGGGTTCAGGGTTAGCTTTAGGGGTTCTGGTTAGGGTTAGGTGTTAGGTTAGTGTCAGGGTTAGGTCTAGTCGTGAGGGTAAGGTTTAGGGTTAGCTTTAAGAGCTAGGGTTAGGTTTAATGGTTAGGATTAGGATTAGGGTTAAGGGTTAGGGTAAGGCTTAGGGGTTAGGGTCAAGGGTTAGGGTTTTTGTTAGGCATAGCGTTGGGGTTAGAAGTAAGGGTTACTGTCAGTGTTAGGGTTGTAGGTAGGGTTACGGTTAGGGTTAGCGGTTTAGAATTAGGGTTAGGGATTAGGTGTTACAGTGATGACTAGGAGATAGGGTTAGAATTATGGGATAGGGGTTGTTCTCAGGAAATGGGTTATGCATTAACGTTAGGATAAGAGGTTAAAGTTAGCCGCACGGTGAGGTTTACTTGTTAAGGGGAGAAATAGGAACAGGGTTCGGTGTTATGTTCAGGGTTAGGGTTATCTGTTAAAGGTATTGTTTATGCTTAGCGCACGGGCCCTGTCTGCATTAGGCGGGCGGGGGGAGTTTAGGGGGCTGTGATTGTACCCGGGAACCCACTCTATCATACTCTGGGTATGGGCCCGTGGGTTTCATGCAGGACACAGTGGTAGAGCCTTCTCTCACGCATGGCATGGAGGATTGCAGGCTTTCTAAACTCTAAGAAAGCAAGAAGTCTGAGAATTAGATTTAGGTTTAGGATTATGGTTAGGGTTAAGGATGAAGTTTAGTGTTAGGGTGAGGGCTTAGGGTTAGGGATTAGGGTTATGGTTAAAGGTTACTCTTAGGTTTAACGGCTACACTTTGGTTTAGGGTTGAGGTTTACGGTTAGGGTTAAGATGAGGGGTTAGGGTTTGGTACAGGGTTAGGGTTAAGTGTTAGGTTTAGGGTTGAAGATTAGGATTAGGGTTAGGATTAAAGGTTAGCGTGAGAGTTAACGCTTAGGGTTAAGGTTAAGAGTTAAGGTTTAGTGTTAAGGTTAGGGTTAGGGTTAGTTTTAGGGTTAGAGTTATGTGCTATGGTTTGTGTTAGAGGTTAGGGTTAGGTTTACTGGTCACGGTTAGGGTTACGTTTAGGGAGTAGCATTAGGGTTAGGGTTAGGGTTAAGGGATAGGATTAGGGTTAAGTGTTGGGCTTAGGGTTAGGGTTTAGTGTTAGGGTGAGCATTAAGGATTAGGGTTAGGGTCAGGGTTAAATGCTTGGGTGCGGGTAATGGTTAGGGTCAGGTTAATGTTCAAGGATAGGGTTAGTGTTAAGGGTTACGGGTAGGTTTAGGGTTCAGGGTTAGTGTTAGCATTAGGGCTTAAGGTTAGGATTAGGCGGTAGGTTAGATTTAGGGTTAGATCTAGGAGTTAGTGTAAGGGCTAGCGTTAGGGTTAAGAGATAGGGTTAGGTTTAATGCTTAGGATTAGGGTTAGGGTTTGGGGTTAAAGTAAGTGTTAGGGGTTAGGTTTAAGGATCCAAGGTTAGGGTTATTTTTAGCTGTAGTGTTAGGGTTAAGGATAAGGGATCCCATTAGCATTAAGGGTCTTCCTTACTGTAGGGTTAAGGGTTAGGCTTAGAGTTAAAGTTTAAGGTTAGGGTCAGTGTTAAGATTTAGGGTGAGGGTTAACGCTTAGGGTAAAGGTTAAGCGTTAGGGTTAGGGATTAGTGATTAGGGTTTTAGGTTAGTGTTAGGGATAGCGGTTAGGAGTTAGTGTTTTATGAAGGGGTATGGTTAGAATTAGGATTGGGGTTAGAGTTAGGGTGAAGTATAGGGGTTAGGTTTAGGGGTTAGTTTTAGGGTAAAAGGATAGGATTAGTGTACGTGTGGGCTTAGGTTTAGGGTTAAAATTTACTGCTAGGGTTAGGGATAGGGTTCAGGGTTAGCTTTAGGGGTTCTGGTTAGGGTTAGGTGTTAGGTTAGTGTCAGGGTTAGGTCTAGTCGTGAGGGTAAGGTTTAGGGTTAGCTTTAAGAGCTAGGGTTAGGTTTAATGGTTAGGATTAGGATTAGGGTTAAGGGTTAGGGTAAGGCTTAGGGGTTAGGGTGAAGGGTTAGGGTCAAGGGTTAGGGTTTTTGTTAGGCATAGCGTTGGGGTTAGATGTAAGGGTTACTGTCAGTGTTACGGTTGTAGGTAGGGTTACGGTTAGGGTTAGCGGTTTAGAATTAGGGTTAGGGATTAGGTGTCACAGTGATGACTAGGAGATAGGGTTAGAATTATGGGATAGGGTTTGTTCTTAGGAAATGGGGTATGCATTAACGTTAGGATAAGAGGTTCAAGTTAGGCGCACGGTGAGGTTTACGTGTTAAGGGGAGAAATAGGAACAGGGTTGGGTGTTATGTTCAGGGTTAGGGTTATCTGTTAAAGGTATTGTTTATGCTTAGTGCACGGGCCCTGTCTGCATTCGGCGGGCGGGGGGAGTTTAGGGGGCTGGGATTGTACCCGAGAACCCACTCTATCATACTCTGCGTATGGGCCCGTGGGTTTGATGCAGGACACAGCGGTAGAGCCTCCTTTCACGCATGGCATGGGAGGATTGCAGGCTTTCTAAACTCTAAGAAAGCAAGAAGTCTGAGAATTAGATTTAGGGTTAGGATTATGGTTAGGGTTAAGGATGAAGTTTAGTGTTAGGGTGAGGGCTTAGGGTTAGGGAATAGGGTTAGGGTTAAAGGTTACTCTTAGGTTTAACGGTTACACTTTGGTTTAGGGTTGAGGTTTACGGTTAGGGTTAAGATGAGGGGTTAGGTTTTGGTACAGGGTTAGGGTTAAGTGTTAGGTTTAGGGTTGAAGATTAGGATTAGGGTTAGGATTAAAGGTTAGCGTGAGAGTTAACGCTTAGGGTTAAGGTTAAGTGTTAGGGTTTAGGGTTAGGGTTAGGGTTAGGTTTATCGTTAGTTTTAGGGGTAGAGTTATGTGCTATGGTTTGTGTTAGAGGTTAGGGTTAGGTTTACTGGTCACGGTTAGGGTTACGTTTAGGGGGTTGCATTAGGGTTAGGGTTAGGGTTAAGGGATATGATTAGGGTTAAGTGTTGGGCTTAGGGTTAGGGTTTAGTGTTAGGGTTAGCATTAAGGATTAGGGTTAGAATCAGGGTTAAATGCTTGGGTGCGGGTAATGGTTAGGGTCAGGGTTAAGGTTCACGGATAGGGTTAGTGTTAAGGGTTACGGGTAGGTTTAGGGTTCAGGGTTAGTGTTAGCATTAGGGCTTAAGGTTAGGCTTAGGCGATAGGTTAGATTTAGGGTTAGATCTAAGCGTTAGGGTAAGGGCTAGCGTTAGGGTTAAGAGATAGGATTAGGTTTAATGCTTAGGATTAGGGTTAGGTTTTGAGGTTAAAGTAAGTGTTAGGGGTTAGGTTTAAGGATCCAAGGTTAGGGTTATTTTTAGCTGTAGTATTAGGGTTAGAGATAAGGGATCCCATTGGCATTAAGGGTCTTCCTTACTGTAGGGTTAATGGTTAGGCTTAGAGTTAAAGGTTAAGGTTAGGGTCAGGGTTAAGATTTAGAGTGAGGGTTAACGGTTAGGGTAAAGGTTAAGCGTTAGGGTTAGGGATTAGTGAGTAGGGTTATTGGTTAGTGTTAGGGTTAGCGGTTAGGAGTTAGTGTTTTATGAAGGGGTATGGTTAGAATTAGGATTGGGGTTAGAGTTAGGGTGAGGTATAGGGGTTAGGTTTAGGGGTTAGTTTTAGGGTAAAAGGATAGTATTAGGGTTACGGGTTGGGCTTAGGTTTAGGGTTAAAGTTTACTGCTAGGGTTAGGGATAGGGTTCAGGGTTAGCTTTAAGGGTTCTGGTTAGGGTTAGGTGTTAGGTTAGTGTCAGGGTTGGGTCTAGCCGTGAGGGTAAGGTTTAGGGTTAGCTTTAAGAGCTAGGGTTAGGTTTAATGGTTAGGATTAGGATTAGGGTTAAGGGTTAGGGTAAGGCTTAGGGGTTAGGGTGAAGGGTTAGGGTCAAGGGTTAGGGTTTTTGTTAGGCATAGCGTTGGGGTTAGAAGTAAGGGTTACTGTCAGTGTTAGGGATGTAGGTAGGGTTACGGTTAGGGTTAGCGGTTTAGAATTAGGGTTAGGGATTAGGTGTCACAGTGATGACTAGGAGATAGGGTTAGAATTATGGGATAGGGGTTGTTCTCAGGAAATGGGTTATGCATTAACGTTATTATAAGAGGTTAAAGTTAGGCACACGGTGAGGTTTACGTGTTAAGGGGAGAAATAGGAACAGGGTTGGGTGTTATGTTCAGGGTTAGGGTTATCTGTTAAAGGTATTGTTTATGCTTAGCGCACGGGCCCTGTCTGCATTAGGCGGGCGGGGGGAGTTTAGGGGGCTGGGATTGTACCCGGGAACCCACTCTATCATACTCTGGGTATGGGCCCGTGGGTTTCATGCAGGACACAGTGGTAGAGCCTCCTTTCACGCATGGCTTGGGAGGATTGCAGGCTTTCTAAACTCTGAGGAAGAAAGAAGTCTGAGAATTAGATTTAGGGTTAGGATTCTGGTTAGGGTTAAGGATGAAATTTAGTGTTAGGGTGAGGGCTTAGGGTTAGGGATTAGGGTTAGGGTTAAAGGTTACTCTTAGGTTTAACGGTTACACTTTGGTTTAGGGTTGAGGTTTACGGTTAGGGTTAAGATGAGGGGTTAGGGTTTGGTATAGGGTAAGGGTTAAAAGTTAGGTTTAGGGTTGAAGATTAGGATTAGGGTTAGGATTAAAAGTTAGCGTGAGAGTTAACGCTTAGGGTTAAGGTTAAGAGTTAGGGTTTAGGGTTAGGGTTAGGGTTAGTTTTAGGGTTAGCGTTATGTGCTATGGTTTGTGTTAGAGGTTAGTGTTAGGTTTACTGGTCACGGTTAGGGTTACGTTTGGGGGGTAGCATTAGGGTTAGGTTTAGGGTTAAGGGATAGGATTAGGGTTAAGTGTTGGGCTTAGGGTTAGGGTTTAGTGTTAGGTTTATCATTAAGGATTGGCGTTAGGGTCAGGGTTAAATGCTTGGTTACGGGTAATGGTTAGGGTCAGGGTTAAGGTTCACGGATAGGGTTAGTGTTAAGGGTTACGGGTAGGTTTAGGGTTCAAGGTTAGTGTTAGCTTTAGGGCTTAAGGTTAGGATTGGGCGGTAGGTTAGATTTAGGGTTAGATCTAGGCGTTAGGGTAAGGGCTAGCATTAGGGTTAAGAGATAGGGTTAGGTTTAATGCTTAGGATTAGGGTTAGGGTATGGGGTTAAAGTAAGTGTTAGGGGTTAGGTTTAAGGATCCAAGGTTAGGGTTATTTTTAGCTGTAGTGTTAGGGTTAGGGATAAGGGATCCCAATAGCATTAAGGGTCTTCCTTACTGTAGGGTTAAGGGTTAGGCTTAGAGTTAAAGGTTAAGGTTAGGGTCAGTGTTAAGATTTAGGGTGAGGGTTAACGGTTAGGGTAAAGGTTAAGCGTTAGGGTTAGGGATTAGTGATTAGGGTTTTTGGTTAGTGTTAGGGTTAGCGGTTAGGAGTTAGTGTTTTATGAAGGGGTATGGTTAGAATTAGGATTGGGGTTAGAGTTAGGGTGAGGTATAGGGGTTAGGTTTAGGGGTTAGTTTTAGGGTAAAAGGATAGGATTAGGGTTACGGGTTGGGCTTAGGTTTAGGGTTAAAGTTTACTGCTGGGGTTAGGGATAGGGTTCAGCGTTAGCTTTAGGGGTTCTGGATAGGGTTAGGTGTTAGGTCAGTGTCAGGGTTAGGTCTAGTCGTGAGGGTAAGGTTTAGGGTTAGCTTTAAGAGCTAGGGTTAGGTTTAATGGTTAGGATTAGGATTAGGGTTAAGGGTTAGGTAAGGCTTAGGGGTTAGGGTGAAGGGTTAGGGTCAAGGGTTAGGGTTTTTGTTAGGCATAGCGTTGGGGTTAGAAGTAAGGGTTACTGTCAGTGTTAGGGTTGTAGGTAGGGTTACGGTTAGGGTTAGCGGTTTAGAATTAGGGTTAGGGATTAGGTGTCACAGTGATGACTAGGAGATAGGGTTAGAATTATGGGATAGGGGTTGTTCTCAGAAATGGGTTATGCATTAACGTTAGGATAAGAGGTTAAAGTTAGGCGCACGGTGAGGTTTACGTGTTAAGGGGAGAAATAGGAACACGGTTGGGTGTTATGTTCAGGGTTAGGGTTATCTGTTAAAGGTATTGTTTATGCTTAGCGCACGGGCCCTGTCTGCATTAGGCGGGCTGGGGGAGTTTAGGGGGCTGGGATTGTACCCGGGAACCCACTCTATCATACTCTGGGTATGGGCCCGTGGGTTTCATGCAGGACACAGTGGTAGAGCCTCCTTTCATGCATGGCATGGGAGGATTGCAGGCTTTCTAAACTCTAAGAAAGCAAGAAGGCTGAGAATTAGATTTAGGGTTAGGATTATGGTTAGGGTTAAGGATGAAGTTTAGTGTTAGGGTGAGGGCTTAGGGTTAGGGATTAGGGTTAGGGTTAAAGGTTACTCTTAGGTTTAACGGCTACACTTTGGTTTAGGGTTGAGGTTTACTGTTAGGGTTAAGATGAGGGGTTAGGGTTTGGTACAGGGTTAGGGTTAAGTGTTAGGTTTAGGGTTGAAGATTAGGATTAGGGTTAGGATTAAAGGTTAGCGTGAGAATTAACGCGTAGGGTTAAGGTTAAGAGTTAGGGTTTAGGTTTAGGTTTAGGGTTAGGGTTAGTTTTAGGGTTAGAGTTATGTGCTATGGTTTGTGTTATAGGTTAGGGTTAGGTTTACTGGTCACTGTTACGGTTACGTTTAGGGGTTAGCATTAGGGTTAGAGTTAGGGTTAAGGGATAGGATTAGGGATAAGTGTTGGGCTTAGGGTTAGGGTTTAGTGTTAGGGTTAGCATTAAGGATTAGGGTTAGGGTCAGGGTTAAATGCCTGGGTGCGCGTAATGGTTAGGGTCAGGGTTAAGGTTCACAGATAGGGTTAGTGTTAAGGGTTACGGGTAGGTTTAGGGTTCAGGGTTAGTGTTAACATTAGGGCTTAAGGTTAGGATTAGGCGGTAGGTTAGATTTAGGGTTAGATCTAGGCGTTAGGGTAAGGGCTAGCGTTAGGGTTAAGAGATAGGGTTAGGTTTAATGCTTAGGATTAGGGTTAGGGTTTGGGGTTAAAGTAAGTGTTAGGGGTTAGGTTTAAGGATCGAAGGTTAGGGTTATTTTTAGCTGTAGTGTTAGGGTTAGAGATAAGGGTACCCATTAGCATTAAGGGTCTTCCTTACTGTAGGGTTAAGGGTTAGTCTTAGAGTTAAAGGTTAAGGTTAGGGTCAGTGTTAAGATTTAGGGTGAGGGTTAACGGTTAGGGTAAAGGTTAAGCGTTAGGGTTAGGGATTAGTGATTAAGGATTTGGTTAGTGTTAGGGTTAGCAGTTAGGAGTTAGCGTTTTATGAAGGGGTATGTTTAGAATTAGGATTGGGGTTAGAGTTAGGGTGAGGTATAGGGGTTAGGTTTAGGGGTTAGATTTAGGGTAAAAGGATAGGATTAGGGTTACGGGTTGGGCTTAGATTTAGGGTTAAAGTTTACTGCTAGGGTTAGGGATAGGGTTCAGGGTTAGCTTTAGGGGTTCTGGTTAGTGTTAGGTGTTAGGTTAGTGTCAGGGTTAGGTCTAGTCTTGAGGGTAAAGTTTAGGGTTAGTTTTAAGAGCTAGGGTTAGGTTTAATGGTTAGGATTAGGATTAGGGTTAAGGGTTAGGGTAAGGCTTAGGGGTTAGGGTGAAGTGTTAGGGTCAAGGGTTAGGGTTTTTGTGAGGCATAGCGTTGGGGTTAGAAGTAAGGGTTACTGTCAGTGTTAGGGATGTAGGTAGGGTTACGGTTAGGGTTAGCGGTTTAGAATTAGGGTTAGGGATTAGGTGTCACAGTGATGACTAGGAGATAGGGTTAGAAATATGGGATGGGGGTTGTTCTCAGGAAATGGGTTATGCATTAACGTTAGGATAAGAGGTTAAAGTTAGGCGCACGGTGAGGTTTACGTGTTAAGGGGAGAAATAGGAACAGGGTTGGGTGTTATGTTCAGGGTTAGGGTTATCTGTTAAAGGTATTGTTTATGCTTAGCGCACGGGCCCTGTCTGCATTAGGCGGGCGGGGGGAGTTTAGGGGGCTGGGATTGTACCTGGGAACCCACTCTATCATATTCTGGGTATAGGCCCGTGGGTTTCATGCAGGACGCAGTGGTGGAGCCTCCTTTCACGCATGGCATGGGAGGATTGCAGGCTTTCTAAACTCTAAGAAAGCAAGAAGTCTGAGAATTAGATTTAGGGTTAGGATTCTGGTTAGGGTTAAGGATGAAGTTTAGTGTTAGGGTGAGGGCTTAGGGTTAGGGATTAGGGTTAGGGTTAAAGGTTACTCTTAGGTTTAACGGTTACACTTTGGTTTAGGGTTGAGGTTTACGGTTAGGGTTAAGATGAGGGGTTAGGGTTTGGTACAGGGTTAGGGTTAAGTGTTAGGTTTAGGGTTGAAGATTAGGATTAGGGTTAGGATTAAAGGTTAGCGTGAGAGTTAACGCTTAGGGTTAAGGTTAAGAGTTAGGGTTTAGGGTTAGGTTTAGGGTTAGTTTTAGGGTTAGAGTTATGTGCTATGGTTTGTGTTAGAGGTTAGGGTTAGGTTTACTGGTCATGGTTAGGGTTACGTTTAGGGGTTAGCATTAGGGTTAGGGTTGGGGTTAAGGGATAGGATTAGGGTTAAGTGTTGGGCTTAGGGTTAGGGTTTAGTGTTAGGGTTAGCATTAAGGATTAGTGTTAGGGTCAGGGTTAAATGCTTGGGTGCGGGTAATGGTTAGGGTCAGGGTTAAGGTTCACGGATAGGGTTAGTGTTAAGGGTTACGGGTAGGTTTAGGGTTCAGGGTTAGAGTTAGCATTAGGGCTTAAGGTTAGGATTAGGCGGTAGGTTAGATTTAGGGTTAGATCTCGGCGTTAGGGTAAGGGCTAGCGTTAGGGTTAAGAGATAGGGTTAGGTTTAATGCTTAGGATTAGGGTTAGGGTTTGGGGTTAAAGTAAGTTTTAGGGGTTAGGTTTAAGGATCCAAGGTTAGGGTTATTTTTAGCTGTAGTGTTAGGGTTAGGGATAAGGGATCCCATTAGCATTAAGGGTCTTCCTTACTGTAGGGTTAAGGGTTAGGCTTAGAGTTAAAGGTTAAGGTTAGGGTCAGTGTTAAGATTTAGGGTGAGGGTTAACGGTTAGGGTAAATGTTAAGCATTAGGGTTAGGGATTAGTGATTAGGGTTTTTGGTTAGTGTTAGGGTTAGCGGTTAGGAGTTAGTGTTTTATGAAGGGGTATGGTTAGAATTAGGATTGGGTTAGAGTTAGGGTGAGGTATAGGGGTTAGGTTTAGGGGTTAGTTTTAGGGTAAAAGGATAGGATTAGGGTTACGGGTTGGGCTTAGGTTTAGGGTTAAAGTTTACTGCTAGGGTTAGGGGTAGGGTTCAGGGTTAGCTTTAGGGGTTCTGGTTAGGGTTAGGTGTTAGGTTAGTGTCAGGGTTAGGTCTAGTCGTGAGGGTAAGGTTTAGGGTTAGCTTTAGGAGCTAGGGTTAGGTTTAATGGTTAGGATTAGGATTAGGGTTAAGGGTTAGGGTAAGGCTTAGGGGTTAGGGTGAAGGGTTAGTGTCAAGGGTTAGGGTTTTTGTTAGGCATAGCGTTGGGGTTAGAAGTAAGGTTTACTGTCAGTGTTAGGGTTGTAGGTAGGGTTACGGTTAGGGTTAGCGGTTTAGAATTAGGGTTAGGGATTAGGTGTCACAGTGATGACTAGGAGATAGGGTTAGAATTATGGGATAGGGGTTGTTCTCAGGAAATGGGTTATGCATTAACGTTAGGATAAGAGGTTAAAGTTAGGCGCACGGTGAGGTTTACGTGTTAAGGGGAGAAATAGGAACAGGGTTGGGTGTTATGTTCAGGGTTAGGGTTATCTGTTAAAGGTATTGTTTATGCTTAGCGCACGGGCCCTGTCTGCATTAGGCGGGCGGGGGGACTTTAGGGGGCTGGGATTGTACCCGGGAACCCACTCTATCATACTCTGGGTATGGGCCCGTGGGTTTCATGCAGGACCCAGTGGTAGAGCCTCCTTTCACGCATGGCATGGGAGGATTGCAGGCTTTCTAAACTCTAAGAAAGCAAGAAGTCTGAGAATTAGATTTAGGGTTATGATTATGGTTAGGGTTAAGGATGAAGTTTAGTGTTAGGGTGAGGGCTTAGGTTTAGGGATTAGAGTTAGGGTTAAAGGTTACTCTTAGGTTTAACGGTTACACTTTGGTTTCGGGTTGAGGTTTACGGTTAGGGTTAAGATGAGAGGTTAGGGTGTGGAACAGGGTTAGGGTTAAGTGTTAGGTTTAGGGTTGAAGATTAGGATTAGGGTTAGGATTAAAGGTTAGCGTGAGAGTTAATGCTTAGGGTTAAGGTTAAGAGTTAGGGTTTAGGGTTAGGTTTAGGGTTAGGGTTAGTTTTAGGGTTAGAGTTATGTGCTATGGTTTGTGTTAGAGGTTAGGGTTAGGTTTACTGGTCACGGTTAGGGTTACGTTTAGGGGGTAGCATTAGGGTTAGGGTTAGGGTTAAGGGATAGGATTAGGGTTAAGTGTTGGGCTTAGGGTTAGGGTTTAGTGTTAGGTTTATCATTAAGGATTAGGGTTAGAAGCAGGGTTAAATGCTTGGGTGCTGGTAATGTTTAGGGTCAGGGTTAAGGTTCACGGATAGGGTTAGTGTTAAGGGTTACGGGTAGGTTTAGGGTTCAGGGTTAGTGTTAGCAGTAGGGCTTAATGTTAGGATTAGGCGGTAGGTTAGATTTAGGGTTAGATCTAGGCGTTAGGGTAAGGGCTAGCGTTAGGGTTAAGAGATAGGGTTAGGTTTAATGCTTAGGATTAGGGTTAGGGTTTGGGGTTAAAGTAAGTGTTAGGGGTTAGGTTTAAGGATCCAAGGTTAGGGTTATTTTTAGCTGTAGTGTTAGGGTTAGGGATAAGGGATCCCATTAGCATTAAGGGTCTTCCTTCCTGTAGGGTTAAGGGTTAGGCTTAGAGTTAAAGGTTAAGGTTAGGGTCAGTGTTAAGATTTAGGGTGAAGGTTAACGGTTAGGGTAAAGGTTAAGCGTTAGGTTTAGGGATTAGTGATTAGGGTTTTTGGTTAGTGTTAGGGTTAGCGGTTAGGAGTTAGTGTTTTATGAAGGGGTATGGTTAGAATTAGGATTGGGGTTAGAGTTAGGGTGAGGTATAGGGGTTAGGTTTAGGGGTTAGTTTTAGGGTAAAAGGATAGGATTAGGGTTACGGGTTGGGCTTAGGTTTAGGGTTAAAGTTTTCTGCTGGAGTTAGGGATAGGGTTCAGGGTTAGCTTTAGGGGTTCTGGTTAGGGTTAGGTGTTAGGTTACTGTCAGGGTTAGGTCTAGTCGTGAGGGTAAGGTTTAGGGTTAGCTTTAAGAGCTAGGGTTAGGTTTAATGGTTAGGATTAGGATTAGGGTTAAGGGTTAGGGTAAGGCTTAGGGGTTAGGGTGAAGGGTTAGGGTCAAGGGTTAGGGTTTTTGTTAGGCATAGCGTTGGGGTTAGAAGTAAGGGTTACTGTCAGTGTTAGGGTTGTAGGTAGGGTTACGGTTAGGGTTAGCAGTTTAGAATTAGGGTTAGGGATTAGGTGTCACAGTGATGACTAGGAGATAGGGTTAGAATTATGGGATAGGGGTTGTTCTCAGGAAATGGGTTATGCATTAACGTTAGGATAAGAGGTTAAAGTTAGGCGCACGGTGAGGTTTACGTGTTAAGGGGAGAAATAGAAACAGGGTTGGGTGTTATGTTCAGGGTTAGGGTTATCTGTTAAAGGTATTGTTTATGCTTAGCGCACGGGCCCTGTCTGCATTAGGCGGGCGGGGGGAGTTTAGGGGGCTGGGATTGTGCCCGGGAACACACTCTATCATACTCTGGGTATGGGCCCATGGGTTTCATGCAGGACACAGTGGTAGAGCCTCCTTTCACGCATGGCACGGGAGGATTGCAGGCTTTCTAAACTCTAAGAAAGCAAGAAGTCTGAGAATTAGATTTAGGGTTAGGATTATGGTTAGGGTTAAGGATGAAGTTTAGTGTTAGGGTGAGGGCCTAGGGTTAGGGATTAGGGTTAAGGTTAAAGGTTACTCTTAGGTTTAACGGTTACACTTTGGTTTAGGGTTGAGGTTTACGGTTAGGGTTAAGATGAGGGGTTAGTGTTTGGTACAGGGTTAGGGTTAAGTGTTAGGTTTAGGTTTGAAGATTAGGATTAGGGTTAGGATTAAAGGTTAGCGTGAGAGTTAACGCTTAGGGTTAAGGTTAAGAGTTAGGTTTTAGGGTTAGGGTTAGGGTTAGTTTTAGGTTTAGAGTTATGTGCTATGGTTTGTGTTAGAGGTTAGGGTTAGGTTTACTGGTCACGGTTAGGGTTAAGTTTAGGGGGTAGCATTAGGGTTAGGGTTAGGGTTAAGGGATAGGATTAAGGTTAAGTGTTGGGCTTAGGATTAGGGTTTAGTGTTAAGGTTAGCATTAAGGATTAGGGTTAGGGTCAGGGTTAAATGCTTGGGTGCGGGTAGTGGTTAGGGTCAGGGTTAAGGTTCACGGATAGGGTTAGTGTTAAGGGTTACGGGTAGGTTTAGGGTTCAGGGTTAGTGTTAGCATTAGGGCTTAAGGTTAGGATTAGGCGGTAGGTTAGATTTAGGGTTAGATCTAGGCGTTAGGGTAAGGGCTAGCGTTAGGGTTAAGAGATAGGGTTAGGTTTAATGCTTAGGATTAGGGTTAGGGTTTGGGGTTAAAGTAAGTGTTAGGGGTTAGGTTTAAGGATCCAAGGTTAGGGTTATTTTTAGCTGTAGTGTTAGGGTTAGGGATAAGGGATCCCATTAGCATTAAGGGTCTTCCTTCCTGTAGGGTTAAGGGTTAGGCTTAGAGTTAAAGGTTAAGGTTAGGGTCAGTGTTAAGATTTAGGGTGAGGGTTAACGGTCAGGGTAAAGGTTAAGCGTTAGGGTTAGGGATTAGTGATTAGGGTTTTTGGTTAGTGTTAGGGTTAGCGGTTAGGAGTTAGTGTTTTATGAAGTGGTATGGTTAGAATTAGGATTGGGGTTAGAGTTAGGGTGAGGTATAGGGGTTAGGTTTAGGGGTTAGTTTTAGGGTAAAAGGATAGGATTAGGGTTACGGGTTGGGCTTAGGTTTAGGGTTAAAGTTTAATGCTAGGGTTAGGGATAGGGTTCAGGGTTAGCTTTAGGGGTTCTGGTTAGGGTTAGGTGTTAGGTTAGTGTCAGGGTTAGGTCTAGTCGTGAGGGTAAGGTTTAGGGTTAGCTTTAAGAGCTAGGGTTAGGTTTAATGGTTAGGATTAGGATTAGGGTTAAGGGTTAGGGTAAGGCTTAGGGGTTAGGGTGAAGGGTTAGGGTCAAGGGTTAGGGTTTTTGTTAGGCATAGCGTTGGGGTTAGAAGTAAGGGTTACTGTCAGTGTTAGGGTTGTAGGTAGGGTTACGGTTAGGGTTAGCGGTTTAGAATTAGGGTTAGGGATTAGGTGTCACAGTGATGACTAGGAGATAGGGTTAGAATTATGGGATAGGGGTTGTTCTCAGGAAATGGTATATGCATTAACGTTAGGATAAGAGGTTAAAGTTAGGCGCACGGTGAGGTTTACGTGTTAAGGGGAGAAATAGGAACAGGGTTGGGTGTTATGTTCAGAGTTAGGGTTATCTGTTAGAAGTATTGTTTATGCTTAGCGCACGGGCCCTGTCTGCATTAGGCGGGCGGGGGGAGTTTAGGGGGCTGGGATTGTACCCGGGAACACACTCTATCATACTCTGGGTATGGGCCCGTGGGTTTCATGGAGGACACAGTGGTAGAGCCTCATTTCACGCATGGCATGGGAGGATTGCAGGCTTTCTAAACTCTAAGAAAGCAAGAAGTCTGAGAATTAGATTTAGGGTTAGGATTATGGTTAGGGTTAAGGATGAAGTTTAGTGTTAGGTTGAGAGCTTAGGGTTAGGGATTAGGGTTAGGGTTAAAGGTTACTCTTACGTTTAACGGTTACACTTTGGTTTAGGGTTGAGGTTTACGGTTAGGGTTAAGATGAGGGGTTGGGGTTAGGTTTAGGTACAGGGTTAGGGTTAAGTGTTAGGTTTAGGGTGGAAGATTAGGATTAGGGTTAGGATTAAAGGTTAGCGTGAGAGTTAACGCTTAGGGTTAAGGTTAAGAGTTAGGGTTTAGGGTTAGGGTTAGGGTTAGGGTTAGTTTTAGGGTTAGAGTTATGTGCTATGATTTGTGTTAGAGGTTAGGCTTAGGTTTACTGGTCATGGTTAGGGTTACGTTTAGGGGGTAGCATTAGGGTTAGGGTTAGGGTTAAGGGATAGGATTAGGGTTAAGTGCTGGGCTTAGGGTTAGGTTTTAGTGTTAGGTTTATCATTAAGGATTATGGTTAGAATCAGGGTTGAATGCTTGGGTGCGGGTAATTGTTAGGGTCAGGGTTAAGGTTCACAGATAGGGTTAGTGTTAAGGGTTACGGGTAGGTTTAGGGTTCAGGGTTAGTGTTAGCATTAGGGCTTAAGGTTAGGATAAGGCGGTAGTTAGATTTAGGGTTAGATCTAGGCGTTAGGGTAAGGGCTAGCGTTAGGGTTAAGAGATAGGGTTAGGTTTAATGCTTAGGATTAGGGTTAGGGTTTGGGGTTAAAGTAAGTGTTAGGGGTTAGGTTTAAGGATCCAAGGTTAGGGTTATTTTTAGCTGTAGTGTTAGGGTTAGGGATAAGGGATCCCATTAGCATTAAGGGTCTTCCTTCCTGTAGGGTTAAGGGTTAGGCTTAGAATTAAAGGTTAAGGTTAGGGTCAGTGTTAAGATTTAGGGTGAGGGTTAACGGTTAGGGTAAAGGTTAAGCGTTAGGGTTAGGGATTAGTGATTAGGGTTTTTGGTTAGTGTTAGGGTTAGCAGTTAGGGGTTAGCGTTTTACGAAGGGGTATGGTTAGAATTAGGATTGGGGTTAGAGTTAGGGTGAGGTATAGGGGTTAGGTTTAGGGGTTAGTTTTAGGGTAAAAGGATAGGATTAGGGTTACGGGTTGGGCTTAGGTTTAGGGTTAAAGTTTACTGCTAGGGTTAGGGATAGGGTTCAGGGTTAGCTTTAGGGGTTCTGGTTAGGGTTAGGTGTTAGGTTAGTGTCAGGGTTAGGTCTGGTCGTGAGGGTAAGGTTTAGGGTTAGCTTTAAGAGCTAGGGTTAGGTTTAATGGTTAGGATTAGGATTAGGGTTAAGGGTTAGGGTAAGGCTTAGGGGTTAGGGTGAAGGGTTAGGGTCAAGGGTTGAGGTTTTTGTTAGGCATAGCATTGGGGTTAGAAGTAAGGGTTACTGTCAGTGTTAGGGTTGTAGGTAGGGTTACGGTTAGGGTTAGCGGTTTAGAATTAGGGTTAGGGATTAGGTGTCACAGTGATGACTAGGAGATAGGGTTAGAATTATGGGATAGGGCTTGTTCTCAGGAAATGGGTTAAGCATTAACGTTAGGATAAGAGGTTAAAGTTAGGCGCACGGTGAGGTTTACGTGTTAAGGGGAGAAATAGGAACAGGGTTGGGTGTTATGTTCAGGGTTAGGGTTATCTGTTAAAGGTATTGTTTATGCTTAGCGCACGGGCCCTGTCTGCATTAGGCGGGCGGGGGGAGTTTAGGGGGCTGGGATTGTACCCGGGAACCCACTCTATCATACTCGGGGTATGGGCCCATGGGTTTCATGCAGGACACAGTGGTAGAGCCTCCTTTCACGCATGGAATGGGAGGATTGCAGGCTTTCTAAACTCTAAGAAAGCAAGAAGTCTGAGAATTAGATTTAGGGTTAGGATTATGGTTAGGGTGAAGGATGAAGTTTAGTGTTAGGGTGAGGGCTTAGGGTTAGGGATTAGGGTTAGGGTTAAAGGTTACCCTTAGGTTTAACGGTTACACTTTGGTTTCGGGTTGAGGTTTACGGTTAGGGTTAAGATGAAGGGTTAGGGTTTGGTACAGGGTTAGGGTTAAGTGTTAGGTTTAGGGTTGAAGATTAGGATTAGGGTTAGGATTAAAGGTTAGCGTGAGAGTTAACGCTTAGTGTTAAGGTTAAGGGTTAGGTTTAGGGTTTGGGTTAGGGTTAGTTTTAGGGTTACAGTTATGTGCTATGGTTTATGTTAGAGGTTAGGGTTAGATTTATTGATGACGGTTAGGGTTACGTTTAGGGGTTAGAATTAGGGTTAGGGTTCAGGGATAGGATTAGGGTTAAGTGTTGGGCTTAGGGTTAGGTTTAGGTGTTAGGGTTATCATTAAGGATTAGGGGTAGGGTCAGGGTTAAATGCTTGGGTGCGGGTAATGGTTAGGGTCAGGGTTAAGGTTCACGGATAGGGTTAGTGTTAAGGGTTACGGGTCGGTTTAGGGTTCAGGGTTAGAGTTAGCATTAGGGCTGAAGGTTAGGATTAGGCGGTAGGTTAGATTTAGGGTTAGATCTAGGCGTTAGGTTAAGGGCTAGCGTTAGGGTTAAGAGATAGGGTTAGGTTTAATGCTTAGGATTAGGGTTAGGGTTTGGGGTTAAAGTAAGTGTTAGGGGTTAGGTTTAAGGATCAAAGGTTAGGGTTATTTTTAGCTGTAGTGTTAGGGTTAGGGATAAGGGATCCCATTAGCATTAAGGGTCTTCCTTCCTGTAGGGTTAAGGGTTAGGCTTAGAGTTAAAGGTTAAGGTTAGGGTCAGTGTTAAGATTTAGGGTGAGGGTTAACGGTCAGGGTAAAGGTTAAGCGTTAGGGTTAGGGATTAGTGATTAGGGTTTTTGGTTAGTGTTAGGGTTAGCGGTTAGGAGTTAGTGTTTTATGAAGGGGTATGGTTAGAATTAGGATTGGGGTTAGAGTTAGGGTGAGGTATAGGGGTTAGGTTTAGGGGTTAGTTTTAGGGTAAAAGGATAGGATTAGGGTTACGGGTTGGGCTTAGGTTTAGGGTTAAAGTTTACTGCTAGGGTTAGGGATAGGTTTCAGGGTTAGCTTTAGGGGTTCTGGTTAGGGTTAGGTGTTAGGTTAGTGTCAAGGTTAGGTCCAGTCGTGAGGGTAAGGTTTAGGGTTAGCTTTAAGAGCTAGGGTTATGTTTAATGGTTAGGATTAGGATTAGGGTTAAGTGTTAGGGTAAGGCTTAGAGGTTAGGGTGAAGGGTTAGGGTCAAGGGTTAGGGTTTTTGTTAGGCATAGCGTTGGGGTTAGAAGTAAGGGTTACTGTCAGTGTTAGGGTTGTAGGTATGGTTACAGTTAGGGTTAGCGGTTTACAATTAGGGTTAGGGATTAGGTGTCACAGTGATGACTAGGAGATAGGGATAGAATTATGGGATAGGGGTTGTTCTCAGGAAATGGGTTATGCATTAACGTTAGGATAAGAGGTTAAAGTTAGGCGCACAGTGAGGTTTACGTGTTAAGGGGAGAAATAGGAACAGGGTTGGGTGTTATGTTCAGGGTTAGGGTTATCTGTTAAAGGTATTGTTTATGCTTAGCGCACGGGCCCTGTCTGCATTAGGCGGGCGGAGGGAGTTTAGGGGGCTGGGATTGTACCCGGGAACCCACTCTATCATACTCTGGGTATGGGCCCGTGGGTTTCATGCAGGACACAGTGGTAGAGCCTCCTTTCACGCATGGCATGGGAGGATTGCAGGCTTTCTAAACTCTAAGAAAGCAAGAAGTCTGAGAATTAGATTTAGGGGTAGGATTCTGGTTAGGGTTAAGGATGAAGTTTAGTGTTAGGGTGAGGGCTTAGGGTTAGGGATTAGGGTTAGGGTTAAAGGTTACTCTTAGGTTTAACGGTAACACTTTGGTTTCGGGTTCAGGTTTACGGTTAGGGTTAAGATGAGGGGTTAGGGTTTGGTACAGGGTTAGGGTTAAGTGTTAGGTTTAGGGTTGAAGATTAGGATTAGGGTTAGGATTAAAGGTTAGCGTGAGAGTTAACGCTTAGGGTTAAGGTTAAGAGTTAGGGTTTAGGGCTAGGGTTAGGGTTAGTTTTAGGGTTAGAGTTATGTGCTATGGTTTGTGTTAGAGGTTAGGGTTAGGTTTACTGGTCACGGTTAGGGTTACGTTTAGGGGTTAGCATTAGGGTTAGGGTTAGGGTTAAGGGATAGGATTAGGGTTAAGTGTTGGGCTTAGGGTTACTGTTTAGTGTTAGGGTTAGCATTAAGGATTAGGGTTAGGGTCAGGGTTAAATGCTTGGGTGCGGGTAATGGTTAGGGTCAGGGTTTAGGTTCACGGATAGGGTTAGTGTTAAGGGTTACGGGTAGGTTTAGGGTTCAGGGTTAGTGTTAGCATTAGGGTTTAAGGTTAGGATTAGGCGGTAGGTTAGATTTAGGGTTAGATGTAGGCGTTAGGGTAAGGGCTAGCGTTAGGGTTAAGAGATAGGGTTAGGTTTAATGCTTAGGATTAGGGTTAGGGTTTGGGGTTAAAGTAAGTGTTAGGGGTTAGGTTTAAGGATCCAAGGTTAGGGGTATTTTTAGCTGTAGTGTTAGGGTTAGGGATAAGGGATCCCATTAGCATTAAGGGTCTTCCTTACTGTAGGGTTAAGGGTTAGGCTTAGAGTTAAAGGTTAAGGTTAGGGTCACTGTTAAGATTTAGGGTGAGGGTTAACGGTTAGGGTAAAGGTTAAGCGTTAGGGTTAGGGATTAGTGATTAGGGTTTTTGGTTAGTGTTAGGGTTAGCGGTTAGGAGTTAGTGTTTTATGAAGGGGTATGGTTAGCATTAGGATTGGGGTTAGAGTTAGGGTGAGGTATAGGGGTTAGGTTTAGGGGTTAGTATTAGGGTAAAAGGATAGGATTAGCGTTACGGGTTGGGCTTAGGTTTAGGGTTAAAGTTTACTGCTAGGGTTAGGGATAGGGTTCAGGATTAGCTTTAGGGGTTCTGGTTAGGGTTAGGTGATAGGTTAGTGTCAGGGTTAGGTCTAGTCGTGAGGGTAAGGTTTAGGGTTAGCTTTAAGAGCTAGGGTTAGGTTTAATGGTTAGGATTAGGATTAGGGTTAAGGGTTAGGGTAAGGCTTAGGGGTTAGGGTGAAGGGTTAGGGTCAAGGGTTAGGGTTTTTGTTAGGCATAGCGTTGGGGTTAGAAGTAAGGGTTACTGTCAGTGTTAGGGTTGTAGGTAGGGTTACAGTTAGGGTTAGCGGTTTAGAATTAGGGTTAGGGATTAGGTGTCACAGTGATGACTAGGAGATAGGGTTAGAATTATGGGATAGGGGTTGTTCTCAGGAAATGGGTTATGCATTAACGTTAGGATAAGAGGTTAAAGTTAGGCGCACGGTGAGGTTTACGTGTTAAGGGGAGAAATAGGAACAGGGTTGGGTGTTATGTTCAGGGTTAGGGTTATCTGTTAAAGGTATTGTTTATGCTTAGCGCACGGGCCCTGTCTGCATTAGGCGGGCGGGGGGACTTTAGGGGGCTGGGATTGTACCCGGGAACCCACTCTATCATACTCTGGGTATGGGCCCGTGGGTTTCATGCAGGACACAGTGGTAGAGCCTCCTTTCACGCATGGCATGGGAGGATTGCAGGCTTTCTAAACTCTAAGAAAGCAAGAAGTCTGAGAATTAGATTTAGGGTTAGGATTCTGGTTAGGGTTAAGGATGAAGTTTAGTGTTAGGGTGAGGGCTTAGGTTTAGGGATTAGAGTTAGGGTTAAAGGTTACTCTTAGGTTTAACGGTTACACTTTGGTTTCGGGTTGAGGTTTACGGTTAGGGTTAAGATGAGAGGTTAGGGTGTGGAACAGGGTTAGGGTTAAGTGTTAGGTTTAGGGTTGAAGATTAGGATTAGGGTTAGGATTAAAGGTTAGCGTGAGAGTTAATGCTTAGGGTTAAGGTTAAGAATTAGGGTTTAGGGTTAGGTTTAGGGTTAGGGTTAGTTTTAGGGTTAGAGTTATGTGCTATGGTTTGTGTTAGAGGTTAGGGTTAGGTTTACTGGTCACGGTTAGGGTTACGTTTAGGGGGTAGCATTAGGGTTAGGGTTAGGGTTAAGGGATAGGTTTAGGGTTAAGTGTTGGGCTTAGGGTTAGGGTTTAGTGTTAGGTTTATCATTAAGGATTAGGGTTAGAAGCAGGGTTAAATGCTTGGGTGCTGGTAATGTTTAGGGTCAGGGTTAAGGTTCACGGATAGGGTTAGTGTTAAGGGTTACGGGTAGGTTTAGGGTTCAGGGTTAGTGTTAGCAGTAGGGCTTAATGTTAGGATTAGGCGGTAGGTTAGAATTAGGGTTAGATCTAGGCGTTAGGGTAAGGGCTAGCGTTAGGGTTAAGAGATAGGGTTAGGTTTAATGCTTAGGATTAGGGTTAGGGTTTGGGGTTAAAGTAAGTGTTAGGGGTTAGGTTTAAGGATCCAAGGTTAGGGTTATTTTTAGCTGTAGTGTTAGGGTTAGGGATAAGGGATCCCATTAGCATTAAGGGTCTTCCTTCCTGTAGGGTTAAGGGTTAGGCTTAGAGTTAAAGGTTAAGGTTAGGGTCAGTGTTAAGATTTAGGGTGAAGGTTAACGGTTAGGGTAAAGGTTAAGCGTTAGGGTTAGGGATTAGTGATTAGGGTTTTTGGTTAGTGTTAGGGTTAGCGGTTAGGAGTTAGTGTTTTATGAAGGGGTATGGTTAGAATTAGGATTGGGGTTAGAGTTAGGGTGAGGTATAGGGGTTAGGTTTAGGGGTTAGTTTTAGGGTAAAAGGATAGGATTAGGGTTACGGGTTGGGCTTAGGTTTAGGGTTAAAGTTTTCTGCTGGAGTTAGGGATAGGGTTCAGGGTTAGCTTTAGGGGTTCTGGTTAGGGTTAGGTGTTAGGTTAGTGTCAGGGTTAGGTCTAGTCGTGAGGGTAAGGTTTAGGGTTAGCTTTAAGAGCTAGGGTTAGGTTTAATGGTTAGGATTAGGATTAGGGTTAAGGGTTAGGGTAAGGCTTAGGGGTTAGGGTGAAGGGTTAGGGTCAAGGGTTAGGGTTTTTGTTAGGCATAGCGTTGGGGTTAGAAGTAAGGGTTACTGTCAGTGTTAGGGTTGTAGGTAGGGTTACGGTTAGGGTTAGCGGTTTAGAATTAGGGTTAGGGATTAGGTGTCACAGTGATGACTAGGAGATAGGGTTAGAATTATGGGATAGGGGTTGTTCTCAGGAAATGGGTTATGCATTAACGTTAGGATAAGAGGTTAAAGTTAGGCGCACGGTGAGGTTTACGTGTTAAGGGGAGAAATAGGAACAGGGTTGGGTGTTATGTTCAGGGTTAGGGTTATCTGTTAAAGGTATTGTTTATGCTTAGCGCACGGGCCCTGTCTGCATTAGGCGGGCGGGGGGAGTTTAGGGGGCTGGGATTGTGCCCGGGAACCCACTCTATCATACTCTGGGTATGGGCCCATGGGTTTCATGCAGGACACAGTGGTAGAGCCTCCTTTCATGCATGGCACGGGAGGATTGCAGGCTTTCTAAACTCTAAGAAAGCAAGAAGTCTGAGAATTAGATTTAGGGTTAGGATTATGGTTAGGGTTAAGGATGAAGTTTAGTGTTAGGGTGAGGGCCTAGGGTTAGGGAATAGGGTTAAGGTTAAAGGTTACTCTTAGGTTTAACGGTTACACTTTGGTTTAGGGTTGAGGTTTACGGTTAGGGTTAAGATGAGGGGTTAGGGTTTGGTACAGGGTTAGGGTTAAGTGTTAGGTTTAGGTTTGAAGATTAGGATTCGGGTTAGGATTAAAGGTTAGCGTGAGAGTTAACGCTTAGGGTTAAGGTTAAGAGTTAGGTTTTAGGGTTAGGGTTAGGGTTAGTTTTAGGTTTGGAGTTATGTGCTATGGTTTGTGTTAGAGGTTAGGGTTAGGTTTACTGGTCACGGTTAGGGTTAAGTTTAGGGGGTAGCATTAGGGTTAGGGTTAGGGTTAAGGGATAGGATTAAGGTTAAGTGTTGGGCTTAGGATTAGGGTTTAGTGTTAAGGTTAGCATTAAGGATTAGGGTTAGGGTCAGGGTTAAATGCTTGGGTGCGGGTAGTGGTTAGGGTCAGGGTTAAGGTTCACGGATAGGGTTAGTGTTAAGGGTTACGGGTAGGTTTAGGGTTCAGGGTTAGTGTTAGCATTAGGGCTTAAGGTTAGGGTTAGGCGGTAGGTTAGATTTAGGGTTAGATCTAGGCGTTAGGGTAAGGGCTAGCGTTAGGGTTAAGAGATAGGGTTAGGTTTAATGCTTAGGATTAGGGTTAGGGTTTGGGGTTAAAGTAAGTGTTAGGGGTTAGGTTTAAGGATCCAAGGTTAGGGTTATTTTTAGCTGTAGTGTTAGGGTTAGGGATAAGGGATCCCATTAGCATTAAGGGTCTTCCTTCCTGTAGGGTTAAGGGTTAGGCTTAGAGTTAAAGGTTAAGGTTAGGGTCAGTGTTAAGATTTAGGGTGAGGGTTAACGGTCAGGGTAAAGGTTAAGCGTTAGGGTTAGGGATTAGTGATTAGAGTTTTTGGTTAGTGTTAGGGTTAGCGGTTAGGAGTTAGTGTTTTATGAAGTGGTATGGTTAGAATTAGGATTGGGGTTAGAGTTAGGGTGAGGTATAGGGGTTAGGTTTAGGGGTTAGTTTTAGGGTAAAAGGATAGGATTAGGGTTACGGGTTGGGCTTAGGTTTAGGGTAAAAGTTTAATGCTAGGGTTAGGGATAGGGTTCAGGGTTAGCTTTAGGGGTTCTGGTTAGGGTTAGGTGTTAGGTTAGTGTCAGGGTTAGGTCTAGTCGTGAGGGTAAGGTTTAGGGTTAGCTTTAAGAGCTAGGGTTAGGTTTAATGGTTAGGATTAGGATTAGGGTTAAGGGTTAGGGTAAGGCTTAGGGGTTAGGGTGAAGGGTTAGGGTCAAGGGTTAGGGTTTTTGTTAGGCATAGCGTTGGGGTTAGAAGTAAGGGTTACTGTCAGTGTTAGGGTTGTAGGTAGGGTTACGGTTAGGGTTAGCGGTTTAGAATTAGGGTTAGGGATTAGGTGTCACAGTGATGACTAGGAGATAGGGTTAGAATTATGGGATAGGGGTTGTTCTCAGGAAATGGTATATGCATTAACGTTAGGATAAGAGGTTAAAGTTAGGCGCACGGTGAGGTTTACGTGTTAAGGGGAGAAATAGGAACAGGGTTGGGTGTTATGTTCAGAGTTAGGGTTATCTGTTAGAAGTATTGTTTATGCTTAGCGCACGGGCCCTGTCTGCATTAGGCGGGCGGGGGGAGTTTAGGGGGCTGGGATTGTACCCGGGAACACACTCTATCATACTCTGGGTATGGGCCCGTGGGTTTCATGGAGGACACAGTGGTAGAGCCTCATTTCACGCATGGCATGGGAGGATTGCAGGCTTTCTAAACTCTAAGAAAGCAAGAAGTCTGAGAATTAGATTTAGGGTTAGGATTATGGTTAGGGTTAAGGATGAAGTTTAGTGTTAGGTTGAGAGCTTAGGGTTAGGGATTAGGGTTAGGGTTAAAGGTTACTCTTACGTTTAACGGTTACACTTTGGTTTAGGGTTGAGGTTTACGGTTAGGGTTAAGATGAGGGGTTGGGGTTAGGTTTAGTTACAGGGTTAGGGTTAAGTGTTAGGTTTAGGGTGGAAGATTAGGATTAGGGTTAGGATTAAAGGTTAGCGTGAGAGTTAACGCTTAGGGTTAAGGTTAAGAGTTAGGGTTTAGGGTTAGGGTTAGGGTTAGGGTTAGTTTTAGGGTTAGAGTTATGTGCTATGATTTGTGTTAGAGGTTAGGCTTAGGTTTACTGGTCATGGTTAGGGTTACGTTTAGGGGGTAGCATTAGGGTTAGGGTTAGGGTTAAGGGATAGGATTAGGGTTAAGTGCTGGGCTTAGGGTTAGGTTTTAGTGTTAGGTTTATCATTAAGGATTATGGTTAGAATCAGGGTTAAATGCTTGGGTGCGGGTAATGGTTAGGGTCAGGGTTAAGGTTCACAGATAGGGTTAGTGTTAAGGGTTACGGGTAGGTTTAGGGTTCAGGGTTAGTGTTAGCATTAGGGCTTAAGGTTAGGATAAGGCGGTAGTTAGATTTAGGGTTAGATCTAGGCGTTAGGGTAAGGGCTAGCGTTAGGGTTAAGAGATAGGGTTAGGTTTAATGCTTAGGATTAGGGTTAGGGTTTGGGGTTAAAGTAAGTGTTAGGGGTTAGGTTTAAGGATCCAAGGTTAGGGTTATTTTTAGCTGTAGTGTTAGGGTTAGGGATAAGGGATCCCATTAGCATTAAGGGTGTTCCTTCCTGTAGGGTTAAGGGTTAGGCTTAGAATTAAAGGTTAAGGTTAGGGTCAGTGTTAAGATTTAGGGTGAGGGTTAACGGTTAGGGTAAAGGTTAAGCGTTAGGGTTAGGGATTAGTGATTAGGGATTTTGGTTAGTGTTAGGGTTAGCGGTTAGGGGTTAGCGTTTTACGAAGGGGTATGGTTAGAATTAGGATTGGGGTTAGAGTTAGGGTGAGGTATAGGGGTTAGGTTTAGGGGTTAGTTTTAGGGTAAAAGGATAGGATTAGGGTTACGGGTTGGGCTTAGGTTTAGGGTTCAAGTTTACTGCTAGGGTTAGGGATAGGGTTCAGGGTTAGCTTTAAGGGTTCTGGTTAGGGTTAGGTGTTAGGTTAGTGTCAGGGTTAGGTCTGGTCGTGAGGGTAAGGTTTAGGGTTAGCTTTAAGAGCTAGGGTTAGGTTTAATGGTTAGGATTAGGATTAGGGTTAAGGGTTAGGGTAAGGCTTAGGGGTTAGGGTGAAGGGTTAGGGTCAAGGGTTGAGGTTTTTGTTAGGCATAGCATTGGGGTTAGAAGTAAGGGTTACTGTCAGTGTTAGGGTTGTAGGTAGGGTTACGGTTAGGGTTAGCGGTTTAGAATTAGGGTTAGGGATTAGGTGTCACAGTGATGACTAGGAGATAGGGTTAGAATTATGGGATAGGGGTTGTTCTCAGGAAATGGGTTATGCATTAACGTTAGGATAAGAGGTTAAAGTTAGGCGCACGGTGAGGTTTACGTGTTAAGGGGAGAAATAGGAACAGGGTTGGGTGTTATGTTCAGGGTTAGGGTTATCTGTTAAAGGTATTGTTTATGCTTAGCGCACGGGCCCTGTCTGCATTAGGCGGGCGGGGGGAGTTTAGGGGGCTGGGATTGTACCCGGGAACCCACTCTATCATACTCGGGGTATGGGCCCATGGGTTTCATGCAGGACACAGTGGTAGAGCCTCCTTTCACGCATGGCATGGGAGGATTGCAGGCTTTCTAAACTCTAAGAAAGCAAGAAGTCTGAGAATTAGATTTAGGGTTAGGATTATGGTTAGGGTGAAGGATGAAGTTTAGTGTTAGGGTGAGGGCTTAGGGTTAGGGATTAGGGTTAGGGTTAAAGGTTACCCTTAGGTTTAACGGTTACACTTTGGTTTCGGGTTGAGGTTTACGGTTAGGGTTAAGATGAGGGGTTAGGGTTTGGTACAGGGTTAGGGTTAAGTGTTAGGTTTAGGGTTGAAGATTAGGATTAGGGTTAGGATTAAAGGTTAGCGTGAGAGTTAACGCTTAGTGTTAAGGTTAAGGGTTAGGTTTAGGGTTAGGGTTAGGGTTAGTTTTAGGGTTTCAGTTATGTGCTATGGTTTATGTTAGAGGTTAGGGTTAGATTTATTGATGACGGTTAGGGTTACGTTTAGGGGTTAGAATTAGGGTTAGGGTTCAGGGATAGGATTAGGGTTAAGTGTTGGGCTTAGGGTTAGGTTTAGGTGTTAGGGTTATCATTAAGGATTAGGGGTAGGGTCAGGGTTAAATGCTTGGGTGCGGGTAATGTTTAGGGTCAGGGTTAAGGTTCACGGATAGGGTTAGTGTTAAGGGTTACGGGTCGGTTTAGGGTTCAGGGTTAGAGTTAGCATTAGGGCTGAAGGTTAGGATTAGGCGGTAGGTTAGATTTAGGGTTAGATCTAGGCGTTAGGTTAAGGGCTAGCGTTAGGGTTAAGAGATAGGGTTAGGTTTAATGCTTAGGATTAGGGTTAGGGTTTGGGGTTAAAGTAAGTGTAAGGGGTTAGGTTTAAGGATCAAAGGTTAGGGTTATTTTTAGCTGTAGTGTTAGGGTTAGGGATAAGGGATCCCATTAGCATTAAGGGTCTTCCTTCCTGTAGGGTTAAGGGTTAGGCTTAGAGTTAAAAGTTAAGGTTAGGGTCAGTGTTAAGATTTAGGGTGAGGGTTAACGGTCAGGGTAAAGGTTAAGCGTTAGGGTTAGGGATTAGTGATTAGGGTTTTTGGTTAGTGTTAGGGTTAGCGGTTAGGAGTTAGTGTTTTATGAAGGGGTATGGTTAGAATTAGGATTGGGGTTAGAGTTAGGGTGAGGTATAGGGGTTAGGTTTAGGGGTTAGTTTTAGGGTAAAAGGATAGGATTAGGGTTACGGGTTGGGCTTAGGTTTAGGGTTCAAGTTTACTGCTAGGGTTAGGGATAGGTTTCAGGGTTAGCTTTAGGGGTTCTGGTTAGGGTTAGGTGTTAGGTTAGTGTCAGGGTTAGGTCCGGTCGTGAGGGTAAGGTTTAGGGTTAGCTTTAAGAGCTAGGGTTATGTTTAATGGTTAGGATTAGGATTAGGGTTAAGTGTTAGGGTAAGGCTTAGAGGTTAGGGTGAAGGGTTAGGGTCAAGGGTTAGGGTTTTTGTTAGGCATAGCGTTGGGGTTAGAAGTAAGGGTTACTGTCAGTGTTAGGGTTGTAGGTATGGTTACAGTTAGGGTTAGCGGTTTACAATTAGGGTTAGGGATTAGGTGTCACAGTGATGACTAGGAGATAGGGATAGAATTATGGGATAGGGGTTGTTCTCAGGAAATGCGTTATGCATTAACGTTAGGATAAGAGGTTAAAGTTAGGCGCACAGTGAGGTTTACGTGTTAAGGGGAGAAATAGGAACAGGGTTGGGTGTTATGTTCAGGGTTAGGGTTATCTGTTAAAGGTATTGTTTATGCTTAGCGCACGGGCCCTGTCTGCATTAGGCGGGCGGAGGGAGTTTAGGGGGCTGGGATTGTACCCGGGAACCCACTCTATCATACTCTGGGTATGGGCCCGTGGGTTTCATGCAGGACACAGTGGTAGAGCCTCCTTTCACGCATGGCATGGGAGGATTGCAGGCTTTCTAAACTCTAAGAAAGCAAGAAGTCTGAGAATTAGATTTAGGGTTAGGATTCTGGTTAGGGTTAAGGATGAAGTTTAGTGTTAGGGTGAGGGCTTAGGGTTAGGGATTAGGGTTAGGGTTAAAGGTTACTCTTAGGTTTAACGGTAACACTTTGGTTTCGGGTTCAGGTTTACGGTTAGGGTTAAGATGAGGGGTTAGGGTTTGGTACAGGGTTAGGGTTAAGTGTTAGGTTTAGGGTTGAAGATTAGGATTAGGGTTAGGATTAAAGGTTAGCGTGAGAGTTAACGCTTAGGGTTAAGGTTAAGAGTTAGGGTTTAGGGTTAGGTTTATGGTTAGTTTTAGGGTTAGAGTTATGTGCTATGGTTTGTGTTAGAGGTTAAGGTTAGGTTTACTGGTGACGGTTAGGGTTACGTTTAGGGGTTAGCATTAGGGTTAGTTTTAGGGTTAGGGTTAAGGGATAGGATTAGGGTTAAGTGTTGGGCTTAGGGTTACTGTTTAGTGTTAGGGTTATCATTAAGGATTAGGGTTAGGGTCAGGGTTAAATGCTTGGGTGCGGGTAATGGTTAGGGTCAGGGTTAAGGTTCACGGATAGGGTTAGTGTTAAGGGTTACGGGTAGGTTTAGGGTTCAGGGTTAGAGTTAGCATAAGGGTTAAGGTTAGGATTAGGCGGTAGGTTAGATTTAGGGTTAGATCTAGGCGTTAGGGTAAGGGCTAGCGTTAGGGTTAAGAGATAGGTTTAGGTTTAATGATTAGGATTAGGGTTAGGGTTTGGGGATAAAGTAAGTGTTAGGGGTTAGGTTTAAGGATCCAACGTTAGGGTTATTTTTATCTGTAGTGTTAGGGTTAGGGATAAGGGATCCCATTAGCATAAAGGGTCTTCCTTACTGTAGGGTTAAGGATTAGGCTTAGAGTTAAAGGTGAAGGTTAGGGTCAGTGTTAAGATTTAGGGTGAGGGTTAACGGTTAGGGTAAAGGTTAAGCGTTAGGGTTAGGGATTAGTGATTAGGGTTTTTGGTTAGTGTTAGGGTTAGCGGTTAGGAGTTAGTGTTTTATGAAGGGGTATGGTTAGGGTTAGGACTGGGGTTAGAGTTAGGGTGAGGTATAGGGGTTAGGTTTAGGGGTTAGTTTTAGGGTAAAAGGATAGGATTAGGGTTACGGGTTGGGCTTAGGTTTAGGGTTAAAGTTTACTGCTAGGGTTAGGGATTGGGTTCAGGGTTAGCTTTAGGGGTTCTGGTTAGGGTTAGGTGTTAGGGTAGTGTCAGGGTTAGGTCTAGTCGTGAGGGTAAGGTTTAGGGTTAGCTTTAAGAGCTAGGGTTAGGTTTAATGGTTAGGATTAGGATTAGGGTTAAGGGTTAGGGTAAGGCTTAGGGTTTAGGGTGAAGGGTTAGGGTCAAGGGTTAGGGTTTTTGTTAGGCATAGCGTTGGGGTTAGAAGTAAGGGTTACTGTCAGTGTTAGGGTTGTAGG
Organism: Eulemur rufifrons; assembly: GCF_041146395.1. Lineage (NCBI taxonomy): Eukaryota > Metazoa > Chordata > Mammalia > Primates > Lemuridae > Eulemur > Eulemur rufifrons. The sequence continues at coordinate 4,258,805 of NC_091012.1, read as the reverse complement.
TAGGGTTACGGTTAGGGTTAGCGGTTTAGAATTAGGGTTAGGGATTAGGTGTCACAGTGATGACTAGGAGATAGGGTTAGAATTATGGGATAGGGGTTGTTCTCAGGAAATGGGTTATGCATTAACGTTAGGATAAGAGGTTAAAGTTAGGCTCACGGTGAGGTTTACGTGTTAAGGGGAGAAATAGGAACAGGGTTGGGTGTTATGTTCAGGGTTAGGGTTATCTGTTAAAGGTATTGTTTATGCTTAGCGCACGGGCCCTGTCTGCATTAGGCGGGCGGGGGTGTTTAGGGGGCTGGGATTGTACCCGGGAACCCACTCTATCATACTCTGGGTATGGGCCCATGGGTTTCATGCATGACACAGGGGTAGAGCCTCCTTATACGCATGGCATGGGAGGATTGCAGGCTTTCTAAACTCTAAGAAAGCAAGAAGTCTGAGAATGAGATTTAGGGTTAGGATTCTTGTTAGGGTGAAGGATGAAGTTTAGTGTTAGGGTGAGGGCTTAGGATTAGGGATTAGGGTTAGGGTTAAAGATTACTCTTAGGTTTAACGGTTACACTTTGGTTTCGGGTTGAGGTTTACGGTTAGGGTTAAGATGAGGGGTTAGGGTTTGGTACAGGGTTAGGGTTAAGTGTTAGGTTTAGGGTTGAAGCTAAGGATTAGTGTTAGGATTAAAGGATAGCATGAGAGTTAACGCTTAGGGTTAAGGTTAACACATAAGGTTTAGGGTTAGGTTTAGGGTTAGGGTTAGTTTTAGGTTTAGAGTTATGTGCTATGGTTTGTGTTAGAGGTTAGGGTTAGTTTTACTGGTGACGGTTAGGGTTACATTTAGGGGTTAGCATTAGGGTTAGGGTTAGGGTTAAGGGATAGGATTAGGGTTAAGTGTTGGGCTTAGGGTTAGGGTTTAGTGTTAGGGTTATCATTAAGGATTAGGGGTAGGGTCAGGGTTAAATGCTTGGGTGCGGGTAATGGTTAGGGTCAGGGTTAAGGTTCACGGATAGCGTTAGTGTTAAGGGTTACGGGTAGGTTTAGGGTTCAGGGTTAGAGTTAGCATTAGGGCTTAAGGGTAGGATTAGGCGGTAGGTTAGATTTAGGGTTAGATCTAGGCGTTAGGGTAAGGGCTAGCGTTAGGGTTAAGAGATAGGGTTAGGTTTAATGCTTAGGATTAGGGTTAGGGTTTGGGGTTAAAGTAAGTGTTAGGGGTTAGGTTTAAGGATCAAAGGTTAGGGTTATTTTTAGCTGTAGTGTTAGGGTTAGGGATAAGGAATCCCATTAGCATTAAGGGTCTTCCTTACTGTAGGGTTACGGGCTAGGCTTAGAGTTAAAGGTTAAGGTTAGGGTCAGTGTTAAGATTTAGGGTGAGGGTTAACGGTTAGGGTAAAGGTTAAGCATTAGGGTTAGGGATTAGCGATTAGGGTTTTTGGTTAGTGTTAGGGTTAGCGGTTAGGAGTTAGTGTTTTATGAAGGGGTATGGTTAGAATTAGGATTGGGGTTAGAGTTAGGGTGAGGTATAGGGGTTAGGTTTAGGGGTTAGTTTTAGGGTAAAAGGATAGGATTAGGGTTACGGGTTGGGCTTAGGTTTAGGGTTAAAGTTTACTGCTAGGGTTAGGGATAGTGTTCAGGGTTAGCTTTAGGGGTTCTGGTTAGGGTTAGGTGTTAGGTTAGTGTCAGGGTTAGGTCTAGTCACGAGGGTAAGGTTTAGGGTTAGCTTTAAGAGCTAGGGTTAGGTTTAATGGTTAGGATTAGGATTCAGGTTAAGGGTTAGGGTAAGGCTTAGGGGTTAGGGTGAAGGGTTAGGGTCAAGGGTTAGGGTTTTTGTTAGGCATAGCGTTGGGGTTAGAAGTAAGGGTTACTGTCAGTGTTAGGGTTGTAGGTAGGGTTACGGTTAGGGTTAGCGGTTTAGAATTAGGGTTAGGGATTAGGTGTTCCAGTGATGACTAGGAGATAGGGTTAGAATTATGGGATAGGGGTTGTTCTCAGGAAATGGGTTATGCATTAACGTTAGGATAAGAGGTTAAAGTTAGGCGCACGGTGATGTTTACGTGTTAAGGGGAGAAATAGGAACAGGGTTGGGTGTTATGTTCAGGGTTAGGGTTATCTGTTAAAGGTATTGTTTATGCTTAGCGCACGGGCCCTGTCTGCATTAGGCGGGCGGGGGGAGTTTAGGGGGCTGGGATTGTACCCGGGAACCCACTCTATCATACTCTGGGTATGGGCCCGTGGGTTTCATGCAGGACACAGTGGTAGAGCCTCCTTTCACGCATGGCATGGGAGGATTGCAGGCTTTCTAAACTCTAAGAAAGCAAGAAGTCTGAGAATAAGATTTAGGGTTAGGATTCTGGTTAGGGTTAAGGATGAAGTTTAGTGTTAGGGTGAGGGCTTAAGGTTAGGGATTAGGGTTAGGGTTAAAGGTTACTCTTAGGTTTAACGGTTACAGTTCGGTTTAGGGTTGAGGTTTACGGTTAGGGTTAAGATGAGGGCTTAGGGTTTGGTAGACGTTTAGGGTTAAGTGTTAGGTTTAGGGTTGAAGATTAGGATTAGGGTTAGGATTAAAGGTTAGCGTGAGAGTTAACGCTTAGGGTTAAGGTTAAGTGTTAGGGTTTACGGTTAGGCTTAGGGTTAGAGTTATGTGCTATGATTTGTGTTAGGGGTTAGTGTTAGGTTTACTGTTCACGGTTAGGGTTGGGTTTAGGGGTTAGCATTAGGGTTAGGGATTAGGTTTAGGGTAAGGGTCTAGAGTTAATGTTGGGCTTTAGGCTCGGGGCTTAGGTTCAGGGTCAGGGGTTAGCGCTGGTGGTAGGGCTTATCTTTAGCGGTCAGTTTAAGGGCACAGGACCTGGTTAATCTATGGTGAGAGGGGTGCGGTCGGAGTCACCACGAAAGCACAACATCATTCCCTGGGCCTTGGGAGAGGACCTCCATGCAGGACTCAGGCGGAGCCTCATCTCACACATGGCATGGCTGTATTGTAGGCTTGCTTCACTCTGGGAATGGAAGTAGTGTGAGAATTAGGGTTGGGGTTGGGGTTAGGGTTTTTCGTGTTTGGGGTTAGGTTTCGAGTCAGGGTTAGGTGCTAGGGATTAGTGGTTAGGGTTAGAGTTAGTGTTAGGGGTAAGGTGTTAAGTCTGGGTTAGGGGGCCAGGGTAAGGTTAAGTGTTGGAGTTAGCATTAGGGTTAGGGGTTAGGGTTAAGGGATAGGGTTAGGATTCAGGGTGAGGGTTAGAGGGTTAACAGTTGGGGTTAGGCTTAGGGGTTAGGGATAGTGTTAGGGTTAAGGGTTAGGAGCTTGGTTCAGGTTTAAGGTTAGCATTAGGGGTTGGGGTTAGTGTTTACTGTAGGTCAGTGTTGGGGTTAGATCTCTAGGCATTAGGGTAAAGGTTAGGGTTAGGGTTAAGAGTTAGGGTTCTGTTTAATGGTTAGGATTGGGAATAGGTTAAGGGTTAGGGTTAAGGTTAGGGGTTATGACGAAGGATCTACGGTTAGGGTTACTTTTAGACGTAGGGTTAGGGTAAGGGGTTAGGGTTAGTGTTAGTGTTGTAGGTCGGGTTAAGGTTAGGGTTGGCGCTTCAGAATTAGGGATTAGGTGTTACGGTTATAGCTAGGAGGTAGGGTTATAATGACGGTATAGGGCTTGTTCTCAGGGTGTCATGCATTAACGTTAAGATATGGGGTTAAAGTTAGGGTTATGGTTTGGTTTACCTGTTAAGGTGAGCAGTAGGGTCAGGGTTAGGTGTTAGATTGTGGGTTAGGCTTATGGGTGAGGGGTAGGGTTTATGCTTAGGGCAAGGGCCCTGTATGCCCTAGGAGGCAAAGTTAGGTGTCTGTGATGGTCGCTGGGAACCCACTCTACCGCACGCAGTGTATGGGCCTCTGGGTTTCATGCAGGACACTGTGGCAGAGCCTCCTTTCACACATGGCGTGGGAGGATTGCAGGCTTTCTAAACTCTAAGAAAGCAAGAAGTCTGAGAATTAGATTTAGGGTTAGGGTTATGGTTAGGGTTAAGGATGAAGTTTAGTGTTAGGGTGAGGGCTTAGGCTTAGGGATTACGGTTAGGGTTAAAGGTTACTCTTAGATTTAACGGTTACACTTTGGTTTAGGGTTGAGGTTTAAGGTTAGGGTTAAGATGAGGGGTTAGGGTTTGGTACAGGGTTAGGGTTAAGTGTTAGGTTTAGGGTTGAAGATTAGGATTAGGGTTAGGATTAAAGGTTAGCGTGAGAGTTAACGCTTAGGGTTAAGGTTAAGAGTTAGGGTTTAGGGTTAGGGTTAGGGTTAGGGTTAGCTTTAGGGTTAGACTTATGTGCTATGGTTTGTGTTAGAGGTTAGGGTTAGGTTTACTGTTCACGGTTAGGGTTACGTTTAGGGGTTAGCATTAGGGTTAGGGTTAAGGGATAGGATTAGGGTTAAGTGTTGGGCTTAGGGTTAGGGTTTAGTGTTAGTGTTATCATTAAGGATTAGGGTTAGGGTCAGGGTTAAATGCTTGGGTGCGGGTAATGGTTAGGGTCAGGGTTTAAAGTTCACGGATAGGGTTAGTGTTAAGGGTTACGGGTAGGTTTAGGGTTCAGGGTTAGCGTTAGCATTAGGGCTTAAGGTTAGGATTAGCGGGAGGTTAGATTTAGGGTTAGAACTAGACGTTAGGGTAAGGGCTAGGGTTAGGGTTAAGAGATAGGGTTAGGTTTAATGCTTAGGATTAGGGTTAGGGTTTGGGGTTAAAGTAAGTGTTAGGGGTTAGGTTTAAGGATCCAAGGTTAGGGTTATTTTTAGCTGTAGTGTTAGGGTTAGGGAAAAGGGATCCCATTAGCATTAAGGGTCTTCCTTACTGTAGGGTTAAGGGTTAGGCTTAGAGTTAAAGGTTAAGGTTAGGGTCAGTGTTAAGAATTAGGGTGAGGGTTAACGGTTAGGGTAAAGGTTAAGCGTTAGGGTTAGGGATTAGCGATTAGGATTTTTGGTTAGTGTTAGGGTTAGAGGTTAGGAGTTCGTGTTTTATGAAGGGGTATGGTTAGAATTAGGATTGGGGTTAGAGTTAGGGTGAGGTATAGGGGTTAGTTTTAGGGTAAAAGCATAGGATTAGGGTTATGGGTTGGGCTTAGGTTTAGGGTTAAAGTTTACTGCTAGGGTTAGGGATAGGGTTCAGGGTTAGCTTTAGGGGTTCTGGTTAGGGTTAGGTGTTAGGTTAGTGTCAGGGTTAGGTCTAGTCGTGAGGGTAAGGTTTAGGGTTAGCTTTAAGAGCTAGGGTTAGGTTTAATGGTTAGGATTAGGATTAGAGTTAAGGGTTAGCGTAAGGCTTAGGGCTTTGGGTGAAGGGTTAGGGTATTTGTTAGGCATAGCGTTGGGGTTAGAAGTAAGGGTTACTGTCAGTGTTAGGGTTGTAGGTAGGGTTCCGGTTAGGGTTAGCGGTTTAGAATTAGGGTTAGGGATTAGGTGTTCCAGTGATGACTAGGAGATAGGGTTAGAATTATGGGATAGGGGTTGTTCTCAGGGAATGGGTTATGCATTAACGTTAGGATAAGAGGTTAAAGTTAGGCGCACGGTGAGGTTTACGTGTTAAGGGGAGAAATAGGAACAGGGTTGGGTGTTATGTTCAGGGTTAGGATTATCTGTTAGAGGTATTGTTTATGCTTAGCGCACGGGCCCTGTCTGCATTGGGCGGGCGGGGGGAGTTTAGGGGGCTGGGATTGTACCCGGGAACCCACTCTCTCATACTCTGGGTATGGGCCCGTGGGTTTCATGCAGGACACAGTGGTAGAGCCTCCTTTCACGCATGGCATGGGAGGATTGCAGGCTTTCTAAACTCTAAGAAAGCAAGAAGTCTGAGAATTAGATTTAGGGTTAGGATTCTGGTTAGGGTTAAGGATGAAGTTTAGTGTTAGGGTGAGGGCTTAAGGTTAGGGATTAGGGTTAGGGTTAAAGGTTACTCTTAGGTTTAACGGTTACAGTTCGGTTTAGGGTTGAGGTTTACGGTTAGGGTTAAGATGAGGGGTTAGGGTTTGGTAGACGTTTAGGGTTAAGTGTTAGGTTTAGGGTTGAAGATTAGGATTAGGGTTAGGATTAAAGGTTAGCGTGAGAGTTAACGCTTAGGGTTAAGGTTAAGAGTTAGGGTTTACGGTTAGGCTTAGGGTTAGATTTAGGGTTAGAGTTATGTGCTATGGTTTGTGTTAGGGGTTAGGGTTAGGTTTACTGTTCACGGTTAGGGTTGGGTTTAGGGGTTAGCATTAGGGTTAGGGATTAGGTTTAGGGTAAGGGTCTAGAATTAATGTTGGGCTTTAGGCTCGGGGCTTACGTTCAGGGTCAGGGGTTAGCATTGGTGGTAGGGCTTAGCTTTAGCGGTCAGTTTAAGGGCACAGGACCTGGTTAATCTACGGTGAGAGGGGTGCGGTCGGAGTCACCACGAAAGCACAACATCATTCCCTGGGCCTTGGGAGAGGACCTCCATGCAGGACTCAGGCGGAGCCTCATCTCACACATGGCATGGCTGTATTGTAGGCTTGCTTCACTCTGGGAATGGAAGTAGTGTGAGAATTAGGGTTGGGGTTGGGGTTAGGGTTTTTCGTGTTAGGGGTTAGGTTTCGAGTCAGGGTTAGGTGCTAGGGATTAGTGGTTAGGGTTAGAGTTAGTGTTAGGGGTAAGGTGTTAAGTCTGGGTTAGGGGGCCAGGGTAAGGTTTAGGGTTGGAGTTAGCGTTAGGGTTAGGGGTTAGGGTTAAGGGATAGGGTTAGGATTCAGGGTGAGGGTTAGAGGGTTAACAGTTGGGGTTAGGCTTAGGGGTTAGGGATAGTGTTAGGGTTAAGGGTTAGGAGCTTGGTTCAGGTTTAAGGTTAGCATTAGGGGTTGGGGTTAGTGTTAACTGTAGGTCAGTGTTGGGGTTAGATCTCTAGGCATTAGGGTAAAGGTTAGGGTTAGGGTTAAGAGTTAGGGTTCTGTTTAATGGTTAGGATTGGGAATAGGTTAAGGGTTAGGGTTAAGGTTAGGGGTTATGACGAAGGATCAACGGTTAGGGTTACTTTTAGGCGTAGGGTTAGGGTAAGGGGTTAGGGTTAGTGTTAGTGTTGTTGGTCGGGTTAAGGTTAGGGTTGGCGCTTCAGAATTAGGGATTAGGTGTTACGGTTATAGCTAGGAGGTAGGGTTATAATGACGGTATAGGGCTTGTTCTCAGGGTGTCATGCATTAACGTTAAGATATAGGGTTAAAGTTAGGGTTATGGTGAGGTTTACCTGTTAAGGTGAGCAGAAGGGTCAGGGTTAGGTGTTAGATTGTGGGTTAGGCTTATGGGTGAGGGGTAGGGTTTATGCTTAGGGCAAGGGCCCTGTATGCCCTAGGAGGCAAAGTTAGGTGTCTGTGATGGTCGCTGGGAACCCACTCTACCGCACGCAGTGTATGGGCCTCTGGGTTTCATGCAGGACACTGTGGCAGAGCCTCCTTTCACATATGGCGTGGGAGGATTGCAGGCTTTCTAAACTCTAAGAAAGCAAGAAGTCTGAGAATTAGATTTAGGGTTAGGGTTATGGTTAGGGTTAAGGATGAAGTTTAGTGTTAGGGTGAGGGCTTAGGCTTAGGGATTACAGTTAGGGTTAAAGGTTACTCTTAGATTTAACGGTTACACTTTGGTTTAGGGTTGAGGTTTAAGGTTAGGGTTAAGATGAGGGGTTAGGGTTTGGTAGACGTTTAGGGTTAAGTGTTAGGTTTAGGGTTGAAGATTAGGATTAGGGTTAGGATTAAAGGTTAGCGTGAGAGTTAACGCTTAGGGTTAAGGTTAAGTGTTAGGGTTTAGGTTTAGGGTTAGGGTTAGAGTTAGTTTTAGGGTTAGAGTTATGTGCTATGGTTTGTGTTAGAGGTTAGGGTTAGGTTTACTGGTCACGGTTAGGGTTACGTTTAGGGGTTAGCATTAGGGTTAGGGTTAGGGTTAGGGTTAAGGGATAGGATTAGGGTTAAGTGTTGGGCTTAGGGTTAGGGTTTAGTGTTAGTGTTATCATTAAGGATTAGGGTTAGGGTCAGGGTTAAATGCTTGGGTGCGGGTAATGGTTAGGGTCAGGGTTAAGGTTCACGGATAGGGTTAGTGTTAAGGGTTACGGGTAGGTTTAGGGTTCAGGGTTAGAGTTAGCATTAGGGCTTAAGGTTAGGATTAGGTGGGAGGTTAGATTTAGGGTTAGAACTAGGCGTTAGGGTAAGGGCTAGGGTTAGGGTTAAGAGATAGGGTTAGGTTTAATGCTTAGGATTAGGGTTAGGGTTTGGGGTTAAAGTAAGTGTTAGGGGTTAGGTTTAAGGATCCAAGGTTAGGGTTATTTTTAGCTGTAGTGTTAGGGTTAGGGATAAGGGATCCCATTAGCATTAAGGGTCTTCCTTACTGTAGGGTTAAGGGTTAGGCTTAGAGTTAAAGGTTAAGGTTAGGGTCAGTGTTAAGAATTAGGGTGAGGGTTAACGGTTAGGGTAAAGGTTAAGCGTTAGGGTTAGGGATTAGCGATTAGGGTTTTTGGTTAGTGTTAGGGTTAGAGGTTAGGAGTTCGTGTTTTATGAAGGGGTATGGTTAGAATTAGGATTGGGGTTAGAGTTAGGGTTAGGTATAGGGGTTATGTTTAGGGGTTAGTTTTAGGGTAAAAGGATAGGATTAGGGTTATGGGTTGGGCTTAGGTTTAGGGTTAAAGTTTACTGCTAGGGTTAGGGATAGGGTTCAGGGTTAGCTTTAGGTGTTCTGGTTAGGGTTAGCTGTTAGGTTAGTGTCAGGGTTAGGTCTAGTCGTGAGGGTAAGGTTTAGGGTTAGCTTTAAGAGCTAGGGTTAGGTTTAATGGTTAGGATTAGGATTAGGGTTAAGGGTTAGCGTAAGGCTTAGGGGTTTGGGTGAAGGGTTAGGGTTTTTGTTAGGCATAGCGTTGGTGTTAGAAGTAAGGGTTACTGTCAGTGTTAGGGTTGTAGGTAGGGTTCCAGTTAGGGTTAGCGGTTTAGAAATAGGGTTAGGGATTAGGTGTTCCAGTGATGACTAGGAGATAGGGTTAGAATTATGGGATAGGGGTTGTTCTCAGGGAATGGGTTATGCATTAACGTTAGGATAAGAGGCTAAAGTTAGGCTCACGGTGAGGTTTACGTGTTAAGGGGAGAAATAGGAACAGGGTTCGGTGTTATGTTCAGGGTTAGGGTTATCTGTTAAAGGTATTGTTTATGCTTAGCGCACGGGCTGTGTCTGCATTGGGCGGGCGGGGGGATTTTAGGGGGCTGGGATTGTACCCGGGAACCCACTCTATCATACTCTGGGTATGGGCCCGTGGGTTTCATGCAGGACACAGTGGTAGAGCCTCCTTTCACGCATGGCATGGGAGTATTGCAGGCTTTCTAAACTCTAAGAAAACAAGAAGTCTGAGAATTAGATTTAGGGTTAGGATTCTGGTTAGGGTTAAGGATGAAGTTTAGTGTTAGGGTGAGGGCTTAAGGTTAGGGATTAGGGTTAGGGTTAAAGGTTACTCTTAGGTTTAACGGTTACAGTTCGGTTTAGGGTTGAGGTTTACGGTTAGGGTTAAGATGAGGGGTTAGGGTTTGGTAGACGTTTAGGGTTAAGTGTTAGGTTTGGGTTGAAGATTAGGATTAGGGTTAGGATTAAAGGTTAGCGTGAGATTTAACGCTTAGGGTTAAGGTTAAGAGTTAGGGTTTACGGTTAGGCTTAGGGTTAGATTTAGGGTTAGAGTTATGTGCTATGGTTTGTGTTAGGGGTTAGGGTTAGGTTTACTGTTCACGGTTAGGGTTGGGTTTAGGGGTTAGCATTAGGGTTAGGGATTAGGTTTAGGGTAAGGGTCTAGAGTTAATGTTGGGCTTTAGGCTTGGGTCTTAGGTTCAGGGTCAAGGGTTAGCGTTGGTGGTAGGGCTTAGCTTTAGCGGTCAGTTTAAGGGCACAGGACCTGGTTAATCTACGGTGAGAGGGGTGCGGTCGGAGTCACCATGAAAGCACAACATCATTCCCTGGGCCTTCGGACAGGACCTCCATGCAGGACTCAGGCGGAGCCTCATCTCACACATGGCATGGCTGTATTGTAGGCTTGCTTCACTCTGGGAATGGAAGTAGTGTGAGAATTAGGGTTGGGGTTGGGGTTAGGGTTTTTCGTGTTAGGGGTTAGGTTTCGAGTCAGGGTTAGGTGCTAGGGATTAGTGGTTAGGGTTAGAGTTAGTGTTAGGGGTAAGGTGTTAAGTCTGGGTTAGGGGGCCAGGGTAAGGTTTAGGGTTGGAGTTAGCGTTAGGGTTAGGGGTTAGGGTTAAGGGATAGGGTTAGGATTCAGGGTGAGGGGTAGAGGGTTAACAGTTGGGGTTAGGCTTAGGGGTTAGGGATAGTGTTAGGGTTAAGGGTTAGGAGCTTGGTTCAGGTTTAAGGTTAGCATTAGGGGTTGAGGTTAGTGTTAACTGTAGGTCAGTGTTGGGGTTAGATCTCTAGGCATTAGGTTAAAGGTTAGGGTTAGGGTTAAGAGTTAGGGTTCTGTTTAATGGTTAGGATTGGGAATAGGTTAAGGGTTAGGGTTAAGGTTAGGGGTTATGACGAAGGATCAACGGTTAGGGTTACTTTTAGGCGTAGGGTTAGGGTAAGGGGTTAGGGTTAGTGTTAGGGTTAGGGTTAGGGTTAGGGTTAAGGATGAAGTTTAATGTTAGGGTGAGGGCTTAGGGTTAGGGATTAGGGTTAGGGTTAAAGGTTACTCTTAGATTTAACGGTTACACTTTGGTTTAGGGTTGAGGTTTAAGGTTAGGGTTAAGATGAGGGGTTAGGGTTTGGTACAGGGTTAGGTTTAAGTGTTAGGTTTAGGGTTGAAGATTAGGATTAGGGTTAGGATTAAAGGTTAGCGTTAGAGTTAACGCTTAGGGTTAAGGTTAAGGGTTAGGGTTTAGGGTTAGGGTTAGGGTTAGTTTTAGGGTTAGAGTTATGTGCTATGGTTTGTGTTAGAGGTTAGGGTTAGGTTTACTGGTGACGGTTAGGGTTACGTTTAGGGGTTAGCATTAGGGTTAGGGTTAGGGTTAGGGTTAAGGGATAGGATTAGGGTTAAGTGATGGGCTTAGGGTTAGGGTTTAGTGTTAGGTTTGTCATTAAGTATTAGGGTTAGGGTCAGGGTTAAATGCTTGGGTGCGGGTAATGGTTAGGGTCAGGGTTAAGGTTCACGGATAGGGTTAGTGTTAAGGGTTACGGGTAGGTTTAGGGTTCAGGGTTAGCGTTAGCATTAGGGCTTAAGGTTAGGATTAGGCGGTAGGTTAGATTTAGGGATAGATCTAGGCGTTAGGGTAAGGGCTAGCGTTAGGGTTAAGAGATAGGGTTAGGTTTAATGCTTAGGATTAGGGTTAGGGTTTGGGGTTAAAGTAAGTGTTAGGGGTTAGGTTTAAGGATCAAAGGTTAGGGTTATTTTTAGCTGTAGTGTTAGGGTTAGGGATAAGGGATCCCATTAGCATTAAGGGTCTTCCTTACTGTAGGGTTAAGGGTTAGGCTTAGAGTTAAAGGTTAAGGTTAGGGTCAGTGTTAAGAATTAGGGTGAGGGTTAACGGTTAGGGTAAAGGTTAAGCGTTAGGGTTAGGGATTAGCGATTAGGATTTTTGGTTAGTGTTAGGGTTAGAGGTTAGGAGATCGTGTTTTATGAAGGGGTATGGTTAGAATTAGGATTGGGGTTAGAGTTAGGGTTAGGTATAGGGGTTAGTTTTAGGGTAAAAGGATAGGATTAGGGTTATGGGTTGGGCCTAGGTTTAGGGTTAAAGTTTACTGCTAGGGTTAGGGATAGGGTTCAGGGTTAACTTTGGGGGTTCTGGTTAGGGTTAGGTGTTAGGTTAGTGTCAGGGTTAGGTCTAGTCGTGAGGGTAAGGTTTAGGGTTAGCTTTAAGAGCTAGGGTTAGGTTTAATGGTTAGGATTAGGATTAGAGTTAAGGGTTAGCGTAAGGCTTAGGGCTTTGGGTGAAGGGTTAGGGTTTTTGTTAGGCATAGCGTTGGGGTTAGAAGTAAGGGTTACTGTCAGTGTTAGGGTTGTAGGTAGGGTTCCGGTTAGGGTTAGCGGTTTAGAATTAGGGTTAGGGATTAGGTGTTCCAGTGATGACTAGGAGATAGGGTTAGAATTATGGGATAGGGGTTGTTCTCAGGGAATGGGTTATGCATTAACGTTAGGATAAGAGGTTAAAGTTAGGCGCACGGTGAGGTTTACGTGTTAAGGGGAGAAATAGGAACAGGGTTGGGTGTTATGTTCAGGGTTAGGATTATCTGTTAGAGGTATTGTTTATGCTTAGCGCACGGGCCCTGTCTGCATTGGGCGGGCGGGGGGAGTTTAGGGGGCTGGGATTGTACCCGGGAACCCACTCTCTCATACTCTGGGTATGGGCCCGTGGGTTTCATGCAGGACACAGTGGTAGAGCCTCGTTTCACGCATGGCATGGGAGGATTGCAGGCTTTCTAAACTCTAAGAAAGCAAGAAGTCTGAGAATTAGATTTAGGGTTAGGATTCTGGTTAGGGTTAAGGATGAAGTTTAGTGTTAGGGTGAGGGCTTAAGGTTAGGGATTAGGGTTAGGGTTAAAGGTTACTCTTAGGTTTAACGGTTACAGTTCGGTTTAGGGTTGAGGTTTATGGTTAGGGTTAAGATGAGGGGTTAGGGTTTGGTAGACGTTTAGGGTTAAGTGTTAGGTTTAGGGTTGAAGATTAGGATTAGGGTTAGGATTAAAGGTTAGCGTGAGAGGTAACGCTTAGGGTTAAGGTTAAGAGTTAGGGTTTACGGTTACGCTTAGGGTTAGATTTAGGGTTAGAGTTATGTGCTATGGTTTGTGTTAGGGGTTAGGGTTAGGTTTACTGTTCACGGTTAGGGTTGGGTTTAGGGGTTAGCATTAGGGTTAGGGATTAGGTTTAGGGTAAGGGTCTAGAATTAATGTTGGGCTTTAGGCTCGGGGCTTACGTTCAGGGTCAGGGGTTAGCATTGGTGGTAGGGCTTAGCTTTAGCGGTCAGTTTAAGGGCACAGGACCTGGTTAATCTACGGTGAGAGGGGTGCGGTCGGAGTCACCACGAAAGCACAACATCATTCCCTGGGCCTTGGGAGAGGACCTCCATGCAGGACTCAGGCGGAGCCTCATCTCACACATGGCATGGCTGTATTGTAGGCTTGCTTCACTCTGGGAATGGAAGTAGTGTGAGAATTAGGGTTGGGGTTGGGGTTAGGGTTTTTCGTGTTAGGGGTTAGGTTTCGAGTCAGGGTTAGGTGCTAGGGATTAGTGGTTAGGGTTAGAGTTAGTGTTAGGGGTAAGGTGTTAAGTCTGGGTTAGGGGGCCAGGGTAAGGTTTAGGGTTGGAGTTAGCGTTAGGGTTAGGGGTTAGGGTTAAGGGATAGGGTTAGGATTCAGGGTGAGGGTTAGAGGGTTAACAGTTGGGGTTAGGCTTAGGGGTTAGGGATAGTGTTAGGGTTAAGGGTTAGGAGCTTGGTTCAGGTTTAAGGTTAGCATTAGGGGTTGGGGTTAGTGTTAACTGTAGGTCAGTGTTGGGGTTAGATCTCTAGGCATTAGGGTAAAGGTTAGGGTTAGGGTTAAGAGTTAGGGTTCTGTTTAATGGTTAGGATTGGGAATAGGTTAAGGGTTAGGGTTAAGGTTAGGGGTTATGACGAAGGATCAACGGTTAGGGTTACTTTTAGGCGTAGGGTTAGGGTAAGGGGTTAGGGTTAGTGTTAGTGTTGTTGGTCGGGTTAAGGTTAGGGTTGGCGCTTCAGAATTAGGGATTAGGTGTTACGGTTATAGCTAGGAGGTAGGGTTATAATGACGGTATAGGGCTTGTTCTCAGGGTGTCATGCATTAACGTTAAGATATAGGGTTAAAGTTAGGGTTATGGTGAGGTTTACCTGTTAAGGTGAGCAGTAGGGTCAGGGTTAGGTGTTAGATTGTGGGTTAGGCTTATGGGTGAGGGGTAGGGTTTATGCTTAGGGCAAGGGCCCTGTATGCCCTAGGAGGCAAAGTTAGGTGTCTGTGATGGTCGCTGGGAACCCACTCTACCGCACGCAGTGTATGGGCCTCTGGGTTTCATGCAGGACACTGTGGCAGAGCCTCCTTTCACACATGGCGTGGGAGGATTGCAGGCTTTCTAAACTCTAAGAAAGCAAGAAGTCTGAGAATTAGATTTAGGGTTAGGGTTATGGTTAGGGTTAAGGATGAAGTTTAGTGTTAGGGTGAGGGCTTAGGCTTAGGGATTACGGTTAGGGTTAAAGGTTACTCTTAGATTTAACGGTTACACTTTGGTTTAGGGTTGAGGTTTAAGGTTAGGGTTAAGATGAGGGGTTAGGGTTTGGTAGACGTTTAGGGTTAAGTGTTAGGTTTAGGGTTGAAGATTAGGATTAGGGTTAGGATTAAAGGTTAGCGTGAGAGTTAACGCTTAGGGTTAAGGTTAAGTGTTAGGGTTTAGGTTTAGGGTTAGGGTTAGAGTTAGTTTTAGGTTTAGAGTTATGTGCTATGGTTTGTGTTAGAGGTTAGGGTTAGGTTTACTGGTCACGGTTAGGGTTACGTTTAGGGGTTAGCATTAGGGTTAGGGTTAGGGTTAAGGGATAGGATTAGGGTTAAGTGTTGGGCTTAGGGTTAGGGTTTAGTGTTAGTGTTATCATTAAGGATTAGGGTTAGGGTCAGGGTTAAATGCTTGGGTGCGGGTAATGGTTAGGGTCAGGGTTAAGGTTTACGGATAGGGTTAGTGTTAAGGGTTACGGGTAGGTTTAGGGTTCAGGGTTAGCGTTAGCATTAGGGCTTAAGGTTAGGATTAGGTGGGAGGTTAGATTTAGGGTTAGAACTAGGCGTTAGGGTAAGGGCTAGGGTTAGGGTTAAGAGATAGGGTTAGGTTTAATGCTTAGGATTAGGGTTAGGGTTTGGGGTTAAAGTAAGTGTTAGGGGTTAGGTTTAAGGATCAAAGGTTAGGGTTATTTTTAGCTGTAGTGTTAGGTTTAGGGATAAGGGATCCCATTAGCATTAAGGGTCTTCCTTACTGTAGGGTTAAGGGTTAGGCTTAGAGTTAAAGGTTAAGGTTAGGGTCAGTGTTAAGAATTAGGGTGAGGGTTAACGGTTAGGGTAAAGGTTAAGCGTTAGGGTTAGGGATTAGCGATTAGGGTTTTTGGTTAGTGTTAGGGTTAGAGGTTAGGAGTTCGTGTTTTATGAAGGGGTATGGTTAGAATTAGGATTGGGGTTAGAGTTAGGGTTAGGTATAGGGGTTATGTTTAGGGGTTAGTTTTAGGGTAAAAGGATAGGATTAGGGTTATGGGTTGGGCTTAGGTTTAGGGTTAAAGTTTACTGCTAGGGTTAGGGATAGGGTTCAGGGTTAGCTTTAGGGGTTCTGGTTAGGGTTAGGTGTTAGGTTAGTGTCAGGGTTAGGTCTAGTCGTGAGGGTAAGGTTTAGGGTTAGCTTTAAGAGCTAGGGTTAGGTTTAATGGTTAGGATTAGGATTAGGGTTAAGGGATAGCGTAAGTCTTAGGGGTTTGGGTGAAGGGTTAGGGTTTTTGTTAGGCATAGCGTTTGTGTTAGAAGTAAGGGTTACTGTCAGTGTTAGGGTTGTAGGTAGGGTTCCAGTTAGGGTTAGCGGTTTAGAATTAGGGTTAGGGATTAGGTGTTCCAGTGATGACTAGGAGATAGGGTTAGAATTATGGGATAGGGGTTGTTCTCAGGAAATGGGTTATGCATTAACGTTAGGATAAGAGGCTAAAGTTAGGCTCACGGTGAGGTTTACGTGTTAAGGGGAGAAATAGGAACAGGGTTTGGTGTTATGTTCAGGGTTAGGGTTATCTGTTAAAGGTATTGTTTATGCTTAGCGCACGGGCTGTGTCTGCATTGGGTGGGCGGGGGGATTTTAGGGGGCTGGGATTGTACCCGGGAACCCACTCTATCATACTCTGGGTATGGGCCCGTGGGTTTCATGCAGGACACAGTGGTAGAGCCTCCTTTCACGCATGGCATGGGAGTATTGCAGGCTTTCTAAACTCTAAGAAAACAAGAAGTCTGAGAATTAGATTTAGGGTTAGGATTATGGTTAGGGTTAAGGATGAAGTTTAGTGTTAGGGTGAGGGCTTAAGGTTAGGGATTAGGGTTAGGGTTAAAGGTTACTCTTAGGTTTAACGGTTACAGTTCGGTTTAGGGTTGAGGTTTACGGTTAGGGTTAAGATGAGGGGTTAGGGTTTGGTAGACGTTTAGGGTTAAGTGTTAGGTTTGGGTTGAAGATTAGGATTAGGGTTAGGATTAAAGGTTAGCGTGAGATTTAACGCTTAGGGTTAAGGTTAAGAGTTAGGGTTTACGGTTAGGCTTAGGGTTAGATTTAGGGTTAGAGTTATGTGCTATGGTTTGTGTTAGGGGTTAGGGTTAGGTTTACTGTTCACGGTTAGGGTTGGGTTTAGGGGTTAGCATTAGGGTTAGGGATTAGGTTTAGGGTAAGGGTCTAGAGTTAATGTTGGGCTTTAGGCTCGGGTCTTAGGTTCAGGGTCAAGGGTTAGCGTTGGTGGTAGGGCTTAGCTTTAGCGGTCAGTTTAAGGGCACAGGACCTGGTTAATCTACGGTGAGAGGGGTGCGGTCGGAGTCACCATGAAAGCACAACATCATTCCCTGGGCCTTCGGACAGGACCTCCATGCAGGACTCAGGCGGAGCCTCATCTCACACATGGCATGGCTGTATTGTAGGCTTGCTTCACTCTGGGAATGGAAGTAGTGTGAGAATTAGGGTTGGGGTTGGGGTTAGGGTTTTTCGTGTTAGGGGTTAGGTTTCGAGTCAGGGTTAGGTGCTAGGGATTAGTGGTTAGGGTTAGAGTTAGTGTTAGGGGTAAGGTGTTAAGTCTGGGTTAGGGGGCCAGGGTAAGGTTTAGGGTTGGAGTTAGCGTTAGGGTTAGGGGTTAGGGTTAAGGGATAGGGTTAGGATTCAGGGTGAGGGGTAGAGGGTTAACAGTTGGGGTTAGGCTTAGGGGTTAGGGATAGTGTTAGGGTTAAGGGTTAGGAGCTTGGTTCAGGTTTAAGGTTAGCATTAGGGGTTGAGGTTAGTGTTAACTGTAGGTCAGTGTTGGGGTTAGATCTCTAGGCATTAGGTTAAAGGTTAGGGTTAGGGTTAAGAGATAGGGTTCTGTTTAATGGTTAGGATTGGGAATAGCGTTAAGGGTTAGGGTTAAGGTTAGGGGTTATGACGAAGGATCAACGGTTAGGGTTACTTTTAGGCGTAGGGTTAGGGTAAGGGGTTAGGGTTAGTGTTAGGGTTAGGGTTAGGGTTAAGGATGAAGTTTAGTGTTAGGGTGAGGGCTTAGGGTTAGGGATTAGGGTTAGGGTTAAAGGTTACTCTTAGATTTAACGGTTACACTTTGGTTTAGGGTTGAGGTTTAAGGTTAGGGTTAAGATGAGGGGTTAGGGTTTGGTACAGGGTTAGGTTTAAGTGTTAGGTTTAGGGTTGAAGATTAGGATTAGGGTTAGGATTAAAGGTTAGCGTTAGAGTTAACGCTTAGGGTTAAGGTTAAGGGTTAGGGTTTAGGGTTAGGGTTAGGGTTAGTTTTAGGGTTAGAGTTATGTGCTATGGTTTGTGTTAGAGGTTAGGGTTAGGTTTACTGGTGACGGTTAGGGTTACGTTTAGGGGTTAGCATTAGGGTTAGGGTTAGGGTTAGGGTTAAGGGATAGGATTAGGGTTAAGTGATGGGCTTAGGGTTAGGGTTTAGTGTTAGGGTTATCATTAAGGATTAGGGTTAGGGTCAGGGTTAAATGCTTGGGTGCGGGTAATGGTTAGGGTCAGGGTTAAGGTTCACGGATAGGGTTAGTGTTAAGGGTTACGGGTAGGTTTAGGGTTCAGGGTTAGTGTTAGCATTAGGGCTTAAGGTTAGGATTAGGCGGTAGGTTAGATTTAGGGATAGATCTAGGCGTTAGGGTAAGGGCTAGCGTTAGGGTTAAGAGATAGGGTTAGGTTTAATGCTTAGGATTAGGGTTAGGGTTTGGGGTTAAAGTAAGTGTTAGGGGTTAGGTTTAAGGATCAAAGGTTAGGGTTATTTTTAGCTCTAGTGTTAGGGTTAGGGATAAGGGATCCCATTAGCATTAAGGGTCTTCCTTACTGTAGGGTTAAGGGTTAGGCTTAGAGTTAAAGGTTAAGGTTAGGGTCAGTGTTAAGATTTAGGGTGAGGGTTAATGGTCAGGGAAAAGGTTAAGCGTTAGGGTTAGGGATTAGTGATTAAGGTTTTTGGTTAGTGTTAGTGTTAGCGGTTAAGAGTTAGTGTTTTATGAAGGGGTATGTTTAGAATTAGGATTGGGGTTAGAGTTAGGGTGAGGTATAGGGGTTAGGTTTAGGGGTTAGTTTTAGGGTAAAATGATAGGATTAGGGTTACGGGTAGGGCTTAGGTTTCGGGTTAAAGTTTACTGCTAGGATTACGGATAGGGTTCAAGGTTAGCTTTAGGGGTTCTGGTTAGGGTTAGGTGTTATGTTAGTGTCAGGGTTAGGTCTAGATGTGAGGGTAAGGTTTAGGGTGAGCTTTAAGACCTAGGATTAGGTTTAATGGTTAGGATTAGGATTAGGGTTAAGGGTTAGGGTAAGGCTTAGGGGTTAGGGTGAAGGGTTAGGTTCAAGGGTTAGGGTTTTTGTTAGGCATAGCGTTGGGGTTAGAAGTAAGGTTTACTGTCAGTGTTAGGGTTGTAGGTAGGGTTCCGGTTAGGGTTAGCGGTTTAGAATTAGGGTTAGGGATTAGATATTCCAGTGATGACAAGGAGATAGGTTTAGAATTATGGGATAGGGGTTGTTCTCAGGAAATGGGTTATGCATTAACGTTAGGATAAGAGGTTAAAGTTAGGCGCACGGTGAGGTTTACGTGTTAAGGGGAGAAATAGGAACAGGGTTGGGTGTTATGTTCAGGGTTAGGGTTATCTGTTAAAGGTATTGTTTATGCTTAGCGCACGGGCCCTGTCTGCATTAGGCGGGCGGGGGGAGTTTAGGGGGCTGGGATTGTACCCGGGAACCCACTCTATCATACTCTGGGTATGGGCCCGTGGGTTTCATGCAGGACACAGTGGTAGAGCCTCCTTTCACGCATGGCATGGGAGGATTGCAGGCTTTCTAAACTCTAAGAAAGCAAGAAGTCTGAGAATTAGATTTAGGGTTAGGATTATGGTTAGGGTTAAGGATGAAGTTTAGTGTTAGTGTGAGGGCTTAGGGTTAGGGTTAAAGGTTACTCTTAGGTTTAACGGTTACACTTTGGTTTAGGGTTGAGGTTTACGGTTAGGGTTAAGATGAGTGGTTAGGGTTTGGTACAGGGTTAGGGTTAAGTGTTAGGTTTAGGGTTGAAGATTAGGATTAGGGTTAGGAATAAAGGTTAGCGTGAGAGTTAACGCTTAGTGTTAAGGTTAAGAGTTAGGGTTTAGGGTTAGGGTTAGGGTTAGGGTTAGTTTTAGGGTTAGAGTTATGTGCTATGGTTTGTGTTAGAGGTTAGGGTTAGGTTTACTGGTCACGGTTAGTGTTACGTTTAGGGGGTAGAATTAGGGTTAGGGTTAGGGTTAAGGGATAGGATTAGGGTGAAGTGTTGGGCTTAGGGTTAGGGTTTAGTGTTAGGTTTATCATTAAGGATTAGGGTTAGAATCAGGGTTAAATGCTTGGGTGCGGGTAATGGTTAGGGTCAGGGTTAAGGTTCACGGATAGGGTTAGTGTTAAGGGTTACGGGTAGGTTTAGGGTTCAGGGTTAGTGTTAGCATTAGGGCTTAAGGTTAGGATTAGGCGGTAGGTTAGATTTAGGGTTAGATCTAGGCGTTAGGGTAAGGGTAAGCGTTAGGGTTAAGAGATAGGGTTAGGTTTAATGCTTAGGATTAGGGTTAGGTTTAGGGGTTAAAGTAAGTGTTAGGGGTTAGGTTTAAGGATCAAAGGTTAGGGTTATTTTTAGCTGTAGTGTTAGGGTTAGGGATAAGGAATCCCATTAGCATTAAGGGTCTTCCTTACTGTAGGGTTAAGGGTTAGGCTTAGAGTTAAAGGTTAAGGTTAGGGTCAGTGTTAAGATTTAGGGTGAGGGTTAACGGTTAGGGTAAAGGTTAAGCGTTCGGGTTAGGGATTAGTGATTAGGGTTTTTGGTTATTGTTAGGGTTAGTGGTTAGGAGTTCGTGTTTTATGAAGGGGTATGGTTAGAATTAGGATTGGGGTTAGAGTTAGGGTGAGGTATACGGGTTAGGTTTAGGGGATAGTTTTAGGGTAAAAGGATAGGATTAGGGTTGCGGGTTGGGCTTAGGTTTAGGGTTAAAGTTTACTGCTGGGGTTAGGGATAGGGTTCAGGGTTATCTTTAGGGGTTCTGGTTAGGGTTAAACGCTGAACACCTGCAAATAATTTTCAACGTAGTGGTTAATTGAAAAGCTCTGCGATATACTTCTTGGAACAAGCCAGTTACCTGTTCCCAGGCAAAGAGGAGTATATAGAACCATGGTGGATTTCCAGCTGATGAAGTAAAGGATTATTAAAGGAACGGGATGACCATGGGGATCATCGTCAATTCTCTGAAACAGAATCCGCCCTTTTCACCTGCCAAACACATGCCCACTTCTCCTCTCTGGGGATAATAAAAACTAACCAGCGAACTGACAGAGGGCCTGACCCCCCCATCCACATCGACCACACACAAAAAAAAACCGTACCCTCCAGCTACTAATTATAATGCTAACTTGCAAAATTTCGCTGCATTTTAAAACAATGGAAAAATGGTGGTGGGATGATACTTAGAAGAATGGCTTCTTGTTAGTCTCCACTAACAAAAATAGGCAACACCAAGTCAGCTACTCCTCAGCATAGTTATGTCCGTCGCAGCCTTCTTGGGTTTCAGGAGGCACATACAAACGTTAGCAAAATTATGGTGAAACGCTGAACACCTGCAAATAATTTTCAACGTACTGGCTAATTTGAAAACTCTCCAGCATACTTCTTGGAACAAGCCAGGTACCTGTGCTCACGCATAGAGGAGTATATAGAAACATGGTGGAATCCCAGCTGATGAAGCAAAGGATTCTTAAAGGAATAAGATGACCATGCGGATCCTGTTTAATTCTCTGAAACAGAATCCGCACTTTTCACCTGCCAAACACATGCCCACTACTCTTCTCTGGGGATAATAAAAACAAACCAGCGATCTGACAGAGGGCCTGAACACCCATCCTGACCGACCCCACCAAAAAAAAAAAGTACCCTCAGCTACTAATTATAATGCCAATTTGCAAAATTTCCCTGCATTTTTAAACAATGGAGAAATGATGGTGGGATGATACTTAGAAGAATGGCTTCTTGCCAATCTCCACTAACAAAAATAGGCATCACCAAGTCAGCTACTCCTCAGCATAGTTATGTCCGTCGCAGCCTTCTTGGGTTTCAGGAGGCACAAACACACGTTATCACAATTATGGTGAAACGCTGAACACCTGCAAATAATTTTCAACGTACTGGTTAATTGAAAAGCTCTGCGGCATACTTCTTGGAACAAGCCAGTTACCTGTTCCCACGCAAAGAGGAGTATATAGAACCATGGTGGATTTCCAGCTGATGAAGTAAAGGATTATTAAAGGAACGGGATGACCATGGGGATCATCGTTAATTCTCTGAAACAGAATCCGCCCTATTCACCTGCCAAACACATGCCCACTACTCTTCTCTGGGGATAATAAAAACAAACCAGCGATCTGACAGAGGGCCTGAACACCCATCCTGACCGACCCCACAAAACAAAAAAGTACCCTCCAGGTACTAATTATAATGCCAATTTGCAAAATTTCCCTGCATTTTTAAACAATGGAGAAATGATGGTGGGATGATACTTAGAAGAATGGCTTCTTGTCAGTCTCCACTGACAAAAATAGGCAACACCAAGTCAGCTACGCCTCAGCATAGTTATGTCCGTAGCAGCCATATTTGGTTTCAGTTGGCACATACACACATTATCACAATTATTCAGAAACGCTGAAAACCTGCAAAGGATTTTCAACATACTGGTTAATTGAAAAGCTCTGAGGCATACTTCTTGGAACAAGCCAGTTACCTGTTCCCACGCAAAGAGGAGTATATAGAACCATGGTGGATTTCCAGCTGATGAAGTAAAGGATTATTAAAGGAACGGGATGACCATGGGGATCATCCTTAATTCTCTGAAACAGAATCCCCCCTTTTCACCTGCCAAACACATGCCCACTTCCCCTCTCTGGGGATAATAAAAACTAACCAGCGAACTGACAGAGGGTCTGACCCCCCCCCATCCACATCGACTACACAAAAAAAAATAACCGTACCCTCTAGCTACTAATTATAATGCTAACTTGCAAAATTTCCCTGAATTTTAAAACAATGGAAAAATGGTGGTGGGATGATACTTAGAAGAATGGCTTCTTGTCTGTCTCCACTAACAAAAATAGGCAACACCAAGTCAGCTACTCCTCAGCATACTTATGTCCGTCGCAGCCTTCTTGGGTTTCAGGAGGCACAAACAAAGGTTATCACAATTATGGTGAAACGCTGAACACCTGCAAATAATTTTCAACGTAGTGGTTAATTGAATAGCTCTGCGGCATACTTCTTGGAACAAGCCAGTTACCTGTTCCCACGCAAAGAGGAGTATATAGAACCATGGTGGATTTCCAGCTGATGAAGTAAAGGATTATTAAAGGAACGGGATGACCATGGGGATCATCCTTAATTCTCTGAAACAGAATCCGCCCTTTTCACCTGCCAAACACAGGCCCACTTCCCCTCTCTGGGGATAATAAAAACTAACCAGCGAACTGACAGACGGCCTGAACCCCCCCCATCCACATCGACTACACAAAAAAAAAAAAACCGTACCCTCCAGCTACTAATTATAATGCTAACTTGCAAAATTTCCCTGCATTTTAAAACAATGGAAAAATGGTGGTGGGATGATACTTAGAAAAATGGCTTCTTGTCTGTCTCCACTAACAAAAATAGGCAACACCAAGTCAGCTACTCCTCAGCATACTTATGTCCGTCGCAGCCTTCTTGGGTTTCAGGAGGCACAAACAAAGGTTATCACAATTATGGTGAAACGCTGAACACCTGCAAATAATTTTCAACGTACTGGTTAATTGAAAAGCTCTGCGGCATACTTCTTGGAACAAGCCAGTTACCTGTTCCCACGCAAAGAGGAGTACATAGAACCATGGTGGATTTCCAGCTGATGAAGTAAAGGATTATTAAAGGAACGGGATGACCATGGGGATCATCGTTAATTCTCTGAAACAGAATCCGCCCTTTTCACCTGCCAAACACATGCCCACTTCTCCTCTCTGGGGATAATAAAAACTAACCAGCGAACTGACAGAGGGCCTGACCCCCGCCCATCCACATCGACTACACAAAAAAAAAAAACCGTACCATCCAGCTACTAATTATAATGCTAACTTGCAAAATTTCCCTGCATTTTAAAACAATGGAAAAAAGGTGGTGGGATCATACTTAGAAGAATGGCTTCTTGTCTGTCTCCACTAACAAAAATAGGCAACACCAAGTCAGCTACTCCTCAGCATAGCTATGTCCGTCGCAGCCTTCTTGGGTTTCAGGAGGGACATAAAAACGTTATCAAAATTATGGTGAAACGCTGAACACCTGCAAATAATTTTGAACGTACTGGTTAATTTGAAAACTCTCCAGCATACTTCTTGGAAGAAGCCAGGTACCTGTGCCCAGGCATAGAGGAGTATATAGAAACATGGTGGAATCCCAGCTGATGAAGCAAAGATTCTTAAAGGAATGAGATGACCATGCGGATCCTGTTTAATTGTCTGAAACAGAATCCGCCCTTTTCACCTGCCAAACACAGGCCCACTTCCCCTCTCTGGGGATAATAAAAACAAACCAGCGAACTGACAGAGGGACTGACCAACACATCCACACCGACCCCACAGGAAAAAAAAAAAAAACCCCGTAGCCTCCAGCTACTAATTATAATGCTAACTTTCAAAACTTCCTGCATTTTTAAACAATGGAAAAATGATGGTGAGGTGATACTTAGAAGAATGGTTTCTGGTCAGTCTCCACTAACAAAAATAGGCAACACCAAGTGAGCTACTCCTCAGCATAGTTATGTCCGTCGCAGCCTTCTTGGGTTTCAGGAGGCACAAACAAACGTTATCACAATTATGGTGAACCGCTGAACACCTGCAAATAATTTTCAACGTACTGGTTAATTGAAAAGCTCTGCGGCATACTTCTTGGAACAAGCCAGTTACCTGTTCCCACGCAAAGAGGAGTATATAGAACCATGGTGGATTTCCAGCTGATGAAGTAAAGGATTATTAAAGGAACGGGATGACCATGGGGATCATCGTTAATTCTCTGAAACAGAATCCGCCCTTTTCACCTTCCAAACACATGCCCACTTCTGCTCTCTGGGGATAATAAAAACTAACCAGCGAACTCACAGAGGGACTGACCCCCACCATCCACATCAACCACACGAAAAAAAAAAACCATACCCTCCAGGTACTAATTATAATGCTAACTTGCAAAATATCCCTGCATTTTAAAACAATGGAAAAATGGTGGTGGGATGATACTTAGAAGAATGGCTTCTTGTCAGTCTCCACTAACAAAAATAGGCAGCACCAAGTCAGCTACTCCTCAGCATAGTTATGTCCGTAGCAGCCTTCTTGGGTTTCAGGAGGCACAAACACACGTTATCACAATTATGGTGAAACGCTGAACACCTGCAAATAATTTTCAACGTAGTGGTTAATTGAAAAGCTCTGCGGCATACTTCTTGGAACAAGCCAGTTACCTGTTCCCACGCAAAGAGGAGTATATAGAACTATGGTGGATTTCCAGCTGATGAAGTAAAGGATTATTAAAGGAACGGGATGACCATGGGGATCATCGTTAATTCTCTGAAACAGAATCCGCCCTTTTCACCTGCCAAACACATGCCCACTTCTCCTCTCTGGGGATAATAAAAGCTAACCAGGGAACTGACAGAGGGCCTGACCCCCGCCCATCCACATCGACTACACACAAAAAAAAAAACCGTACCCTCCAGCTACTAATTATAATGCTAACTTGCAAAATTTCCCTGCATTTTAAAACAATGGAAAAATGGTGGTGGGATCATACTTAGAAGAATGGCTTCTTGTCTGTCTCCACTAACAAAAATAGGCAACACCAAGTCAGCTACTCCTCAGCATAGCTATGTCCGTCGCAGCCTTCTTGGGTTTCAGGAGGGACATACAAACGTTATCAAAATTATGGTGAAATGCTGAACACCTGCAAATAATTTTGAACGTACTGGTTAAATTGAAAACTCTCCAGCATACTTCTTGGAAGAAGCCAGGTACCTGTGCCCACGCATAGAGGAGTATATAGAAACATGGTGGAATCCCAGCTGATGAAGCAAAGATTCTTAAAGGAATGAGATGACCATACAGATCCTGTTTAATTCTCTGAAACAGAATCCGCACTTTACACCTGCCAAACACATACCCACTACTCTTCTCTGGGGATAATAAAAACAAACCAGCGATCTGACAGAGGGCCTGAACACCCATCCTGACTGACCCCACAAAACAAAAAAGTACCCTCCAGCTACTAATTATAATGCCAATTTGCAAAATTTCCCTGCATTTTGAAACAATGGAGAAATGATGGTGGGATGATACTTAGAAGAATGGCTTCTTGTCAGTCTCCACTGACAAAAATAGGCAACACCAAGTCAGCTACGCCTCAGCATAGTTATGTCCGTAGCAGCCATATTTGGTTTCAGTAGGCACATACACACGTTATCACAATTATGGTGAAACGCTGAAAACCTGCAAAGGATTTTCAACATACTGGTTAATTGAAAAGCTCTGAGGCATACTTCTTGGAACAAGCCAGTTACCTGTTCCCACGCAAAGAGGAGTATATAGAACCATGGTGGATTTCCAGCTGATGAAGTAAAGGATTATTAAAGGAACGGGATGACCATGGGGATCATCCTTAATTCTCTGAAACAGAATCCCCCCTTTTCACCTGCCAAACACATGCCCACTTCCCCTCTCTGGGGATGATAAAAACTAACCAGCGAACTGACAGAGGGCCTGAACACCCCCCATCCACATCGACTACACAAAAAAAAATAACCGTACCCTCCAGCTACTAAT
Organism: Eulemur rufifrons; assembly: GCF_041146395.1. Taxonomy (NCBI): domain Eukaryota; kingdom Metazoa; phylum Chordata; class Mammalia; order Primates; family Lemuridae; genus Eulemur; species Eulemur rufifrons. The sequence continues at coordinate 4,232,754 of NC_091012.1, read as the reverse complement.
TATAATGCTAACTTGCAAAATTTCCCTGAATTTTAAAACAATGGAAAAATGGTGGTGGGATGATACTTAGAAGAATGGCTTCTTGTCTGTCTCCACTAACAAAAATAGGCAACACCAAGTCAGCTACTCCTCAGCATACTTATGTCCGTCGCAGCCTTCTTGGGTTTCAGGAGGCACAAACAAAGGTTATCACAATTATGGTGAAACGCTGAACACCTGCAAATAATTTTCAACGTAGTGGTTAATTGAAAAGCTCTGCGGCATACTTCTTGGAACAAGCCAGTTACCTGTTCCCACGCAAAGAGGAGTATATAGAACCATGGTGGATTTCCAGCTGATGAAGTAAAGGATTATTAAAGGAACGGGATGACCATGGGGATCATCCTTAATTCTCTGAAACAGAATCCGCCCTTTTCACCTGCCAAACACAGGCCCACTTCCCCTCTCTGGGGATAATAAAAACTAACCAGCGAACTGACAGACGGCCTGAACCCCCCCCATCCACATCGACTACACAAAAAAAAAAAAACCGTACCCTCCAGCTACTAATTATAATGCTAACTTGCAAAATTTCCCTGCATTTTAAAACAATGGAAAAATGGTGGTGGGATGATACTTAGAAAAATGGCTTCTTGTCTGTCTCCACTAACAAAAATAGGCAACACCAAGTCAGCTACTCCTCAGCATACTTATGTCCGTCGCAGCCTTCTTGGGTTTCAGGAGGCACAAACAAAGGTTATCACAATTATGGTGAAACGCTGAACACCTGCAAATAATTTTCAACGTACTGGTTAATTGAAAAGCTCTGCGGCATACTTCTTGGAACAAGCCAGTTACCTGTTCCCACGCAAAGAGGAGTACATAGAACCATGGTGGATTTCCAGCTGATGAAGTAAAGGATTATTAAAGGAACGGGATGACCATGGGGATCATCGTTAATTCTCTGAAACAGAATCCGCCCTTTTCACCTGCCAAACACATGCCCACTTCTCCTCTCTGGGGATAATAAAAACTAACCAGCGAACTGACAGAGGGCCTGACCCCCGCCCATCCACATCGACTACACAAAAAAAAAAAACCGTACCATCCAGCTACTAATTATAATGCTAACTTGCAAAATTTCCCTGCATTTTAAAACAATGGAAAAAAGGTGGTGGGATCATACTTAGAAGAATGGCTTCTTGTCTGTCTCCACTAACAAAAATAGGCAACACCAAGTCAGCTACTCCTCAGCATAGCTATGTCCGTCGCAGCCTTCTTGGGTTTCAGGAGGGACATAAAAACGTTATCAAAATTATGGTGAAACGCTGAACACCTGCAAATAATTTTGAACGTACTGGTTAATTTGAAAACTCTCCAGCATACTTCTTGGAAGAAGCCAGGTACCTGTGCCCACGCATAGAGGAGTATATAGAAACATGGTGGAATCCCAGCTGATGAAGCAAAGATTCTTAAAGGAATGAGATGACCATGCGGATCCTGTTTAATTGTCTGAAACAGAATCCGCCCTTTTCACCTGCCAAACACAGGCCCACTTCCCCTCTCTGGGGATAATAAAAACAAACCAGCGAACTGACAGAGGGACTGACCAACACATCCACACCGACCCCACAGGAAAAAAAAAAAAAACCCCGTAGCCTCCAGCTACTAATTATAATGCTAACTTTCAAAACTTCCTGCATTTTTAAACAATGGAAAAATGATGGTGAGGTGATACTTAGAAGAATGGTTTCTGGTCAGTCTCCACTAACAAAAATAGGCAACACCAAGTGAGCTACTCCTCAGCATAGTTATGTCCGTCGCAGCCTTCTTGGGTTTCAGGAGGCACAAACAAACGTTATCACAATTATGGTGAACCGCTGAACACCTGCAAATAATTTTCAACGTACTGGTTAATTGAAAAGCTCTGCGGCATACTTCTTGGAACAAGCCAGTTACCTGTTCCCACGCAAAGAGGAGTATATAGAACCATGGTGGATTTCCAGCTGATGAAGTAAAGGATTATTAAAGGAACGGGATGACCATGGGGATCATCGTTAATTCTCTGAAACAGAATCCGCCCTTTTCACCTTCCAAACACATGCCCACTTCTCCTCTCTGGGGATAATAAAAACTAACCAGCGAACTCACAGAGGGACTGACCCCCACCATCCACATCAACCACACGAAAAAAAAAAACCATACCCTCCAGGTACTAATTATAATGCTAACTTGCAAAATATCCCTGCATTTTAAAACAATGGAAAAATGGTGGTGGGATGATACTTAGAAGAATGGCTTCTTGTCAGTCTCCACTAACAAAAATAGGCAGCACCAAGTCAGCTACTCCTCAGCATAGTTATGTCCGTAGCAGCCTTCTTGGGTTTCAGGAGGCACAAACACACGTTATCACAATTATGGTGAAACGCTGAACACCTGCAAATAATTTTCAACGTAGTGGTTAATTGAAAAGCTCTGCGGCATACTTCTTGGAACAAGCCAGTTACCTGTTCCCACGCAAAGAGGAGTATATAGAACCATGGTGGATTTCCAGCTGATGAAGTAAAGGATTATTAAAGGAACGGGATGACCATGGGGATCATCGTTAATTCTCTGAAACAGAATCCGCCCTTTTCACCTGCCAAACACATGCCCACTTCTCCTCTCTGGGGATAATAAAAGCTAACCAGGGAACTGACAGAGGGCCTGACCCCCGCCCATCCACATCGACTACACACAAAAAAAAAAACCGTACCCTCCAGCTACTAATTATAATGCTAACTTGCAAAATTTCCCTGCATTTTAAAACAATGGAAAAATGGTGGTGGGATCATACTTAGAAGAATGGCTTCTTGTCTGTCTCCACTAACAAAAATAGGCAACACCAAGTCAGCTACTCCTCAGCATACTTATGTCCGTCGCAGCCTTCTTGGGTTTCAGGAGGCACAAACAAAGGTTATCACAATTATGGTGAAACGCTGAACACCTGCAAATAATTTTCAACGTAGTGGTTAATTGAAAAGCTCTGCGGCATACTTCTTGGAACAAGCCAGTTACCTGTTCCCACGCAAAGAGGAGTATATAGAACCATGGTGGATTTCCAGCTGATGAAGTAAAGGATTATTAAAGGAACGGGATGACCATGGGGATCATCCTTAATTCTCTGAAACAGAATCCGCCCTTTTCACCTGCCAAACACAGGCCCACTTCCCCTCTCTGGGGATAATAAAAACTAACCAGCGAACTGACAGACGGCCTGAACCCCCCCCATCCACATCGACTACACAAAAAAAAAAAAACCGTACCCTCCAGCTACTAATTATAATGCTAACTTGCAAAATTTCCCTGCATTTTAAAACAATGGAAAAATGGTGGTGGGATGATACTTAGAAAAATGGCTTCTTGTCTGTCTCCACTAACAAAAATAGGCAACACCAAGTCAGCTACTCCTCAGCATACTTATGTCCGTCGCAGCCTTCTTGGGTTTCAGGAGGCACAAACAAAGGTTATCACAATTATGGTGAAACGCTGAACACCTGCAAATAATTTTCAACGTACTGGTTAATTGAAAAGCTCTGCGGCATACTTCTTGGAACAAGCCAGTTACCTGTTCCCACGCAAAGAGGAGTACATAGAACCATGGTGGATTTCCAGCTGATGAAGTAAAGGATTATTAAAGGAACGGGATGACCATGGGGATCATCGTTAATTCTCTGAAACAGAATCCGCCCTTTTCACCTGCCAAACACATGCCCACTTCTCCTCTCTGGGGATAATAAAAACTAACCAGCGAACTGACAGAGGGCCTGACCCCCGCCCATCCACATCGACTACACAAAAAAAAAAAACCGTACCATCCAGCTACTAATTATAATGCTAACTTGCAAAATTTCCCTGCATTTTAAAACAATGGAAAAAAGGTGGTGGGATCATACTTAGAAGAATGGCTTCTTGTCTGTCTCCACTAACAAAAATAGGCAACACCAAGTCAGCTACTCCTCAGCATAGCTATGTCCGTCGCAGCCTTCTTGGGTTTCAGGAGGGACATAAAAACGTTATCAAAATTATGGTGAAACGCTGAACACCTGCAAATAATTTTGAACGTACTGGTTAATTTGAAAACTCTCCAGCATACTTCTTGGAAGAAGCCAGGTACCTGTGCCCAGGCATAGAGGAGTATATAGAAACATGGTGGAATCCCAGCTGATGAAGCAAAGATTCTTAAAGGAATGAGATGACCATGCGGATCCTGTTTAATTGTCTGAAACAGAATCCGCCCTTTTCACCTGCCAAACACAGGCCCACTTCCCCTCTCTGGGGATAATAAAAACAAACCAGCGAACTGACAGAGGGACTGACCAACACATCCACACCGACCCCACAGGAAAAAAAAAAAAAACCCCGTAGCCTCCAGCTACTAATTATAATGCTAACTTTCAAAACTTCCTGCATTTTTAAACAATGGAAAAATGATGGTGAGGTGATACTTAGAAGAATGGTTTCTGGTCAGTCTCCACTAACAAAAATAGGCAACACCAAGTGAGCTACTCCTCAGCATAGTTATGTCCGTCGCAGCCTTCTTGGGTTTCAGGAGGCACAAACAAACGTTATCACAATTATGGTGAACCGCTGAACACCTGCAAATAATTTTCAACGTACTGGTTAATTGAAAAGCTCTGCGGCATACTTCTTGGAACAAGCCAGTTACCTGTTCCCACGCAAAGAGGAGTATATAGAACCATGGTGGATTTCCAGCTGATGAAGTAAAGGATTATTAAAGGAACGGGATGACCATGGGGATCATCGTTAATTCTCTGAAACAGAATCCGCCCTTTTCACCTTCCAAACACATGCCCACTTCTCCTCTCTGGGGATAATAAAAACTAACCAGCGAACTCACAGAGGGACTGACCCCCACCATCCACATCAACCACACGAAAAAAAAAAACCATACCCTCCAGGTACTAATTATAATGCTAACTTGCAAAATATCCCTGCATTTTAAAACAATGGAAAAATGGTGGTGGGATGATACTTAGAAGAATGGCTTCTTGTCAGTCTCCACTAACAAAAATAGGCAGCACCAAGTCAGCTACTCCTCAGCATAGTTATGTCCGTAGCAGCCTTCTTGGGTTTCAGGAGGCACAAACACACGTTATCACAATTATGGTGAAACGCTGAACACCTGCAAATAATTTTCAACGTAGTGGTTAATTGAAAAGCTCTGCGGCATACTTCTTGGAACAAGCCAGTTACCTGTTCCCACGCAAAGAGGAGTATATAGAACCATGGTGGATTTCCAGCTGATGAAGTAAAGGATTATTAAAGGAACGGGATGACCATGGGGATCATCGTTAATTCTCTGAAACAGAATCCGCCCTTTTCACCTGCCAAACACATGCCCACTTCTCCTCTCTGGGGATAATAAAAGCTAACCAGGGAACTGACAGAGGGCCTGACCCCCGCCCATCCACATCGACTACACACAAAAAAAAAAACCGTACCCTCCAGCTACTAATTATAATGCTAACTTGCAAAATTTCCCTGCATTTTAAAACAATGGAAAAATGGTGGTGGGATCATACTTAGAAGAATGGCTTCTTGTCTGTCTCCACTAACAAAAATAGGCAACACCAAGTCAGCTACTCCTCAGCATAGCTATGTCCGTCGCAGCCTTCTTGGGTTTCAGGAGGGACATACAAACGTTATCAAAATTATGGTGAAATGCTGAACACCTGCAAATAATTTTGAACGTACTGGTTAAATTGAAAACTCTCCAGCATACTTCTTGGAAGAAGCCAGGTACCTGTGCCCACGCATAGAGGAGTATATAGAAACATGGTGGAATCCCAGCTGATGAAGCAAAGATTCTTAAAGGAATGAGATGACCATACAGATCCTGTTTAATTCTCTGAAACAGAATCCGCACTTTACACCTGCCAAACACATACCCACTACTCTTCTCTGGGGATAATAAAAACAAACCAGCGATCTGACAGAGGGCCTGAACACCCATCCTGACTGACCCCACAAAACAAAAAAGTACCCTCCAGCTACTAATTATAATGCCAATTTGCAAAATTTCCCTGCATTTTGAAACAATGGAGAAATGATGGTGGGATGATACTTAGAAGAATGGCTTCTTGTCAGTCTCCACTGACAAAAATAGGCAACACCAAGTCAGCTACGCCTCAGCATAGTTATGTCCGTAGCAGCCATATTTGGTTTCAGTAGGCACATACACACGTTATCACAATTATGGTGAAACGCTGAAAACCTGCAAAGGATTTTCAACATACTGGTTAATTGAAAAGCTCTGAGGCATACTTCTTGGAACAAGCCAGTTACCTGTTCCCACGCAAAGAGGAGTATATAGAACCATGGTGGATTTCCAGCTGATGAAGTAAAGGATTATTAAAGGAACGGGATGACCATGGGGATCATCCTTAATTCTCTGAAACAGAATCCCCCCTTTTCACCTGCCAAACACATGCCCACTTCCCCTCTCTGGGGATGATAAAAACTAACCAGCGAACTGACAGAGGGCCTGAACACCCCCCATCCACATCGACTACACAAAAAAAAATAACCGTACCCTCCAGCTACTAATTATAATGCTAACTTGCAAAATTTCCCTGAATTTTAAAACAATGGAAAAATGGTGGTGGGATGATACTTAGAAGAATGGCTTCTTGTCTGTCTCCACTAACAAAAATAGGCAACACCAAGTCAGCTACTCCTCAGCATACTTATGTCCGTCGCAGCCTTCTTGGGTTTCAGGAGGCACAAACAAAGGTTATCACAATTATGGTGAAACGCTGAACACCTGCAAATAATTTTCAACGTAGTGGTTAATTGAAAAGCTCTGCGGCATACTTCTTGGAACAAGCCAGTTACCTGTTCCCACGCAAAGAGGAGTATATAGAACCATGGTGGATTTCCAGCTGATGAAGTAAAGGATTATTAAAGGAACGGGATGACCATGGGGATCATCCTTAATTCTCTGAAACAGAATCCGCCCTTTTCACCTGCCAAACACAGGCCCACTTCCCCTCTCTGGGGATAATAAAAACTAACCAGCGAACTGACAGACGGCCTGAACCCCCCCCATCCACATCGACTACACAAAAAAAAAAAACCGTACCCTCCAGCTACTAATTATAATGCTAACTTGCAAAATTTCCCTGCATTTTAAAACAATGGAAAAATGGTGGTGGGATGATACTTAGAAAAATGGCTTCTTGTCTGTCTCCACTAACAAAAATAGGCAACACCAAGTCAGCTACTCCTCAGCATACTTATGTCCGTCGCAGCCTTCTTGGGTTTCAGGAGGCACAAACAAAGGTTATCACAATTATGGTGAAACGCTGAACACCTGCAAATAATTTTCAACGTACTGGTTAATTGAAAAGCTCTGCGGCATACTTCTTGGAACAAGCCAGTTACCTGTTCCCACGCAAAGAGGAGTACATAGAACCATGGTGGATTTCCAGCTGATGAAGTAAAGGATTATTAAAGGAACGGGATGACCATGGGGATCATCGTTAATTCTCTGAAACAGAATCCGCCCTTTTCACCTGCCAAACACATGCCCACTTCTCCTCTCTGGGGATAATAAAAACTAACCAGCGAACTGACAGAGGGCCTGACCCCCGCCCATCCACATCGACTACACAAAAAAAAAAAAACCGTACCATCCAGCTACTAATTATAATGCTAACTTGCAAAATTTCCCTGCATTTTAAAACAATGGAAAAAAGGTGGTGGGATCATACTTAGAAGAATGGCTTCTTGTCTGTCTCCACTAACAAAAATAGGCAACACCAAGTCAGCTACTCCTCAGCATAGCTATGTCCGTCGCAGCCTTCTTGGGTTTCAGGAGGGACATAAAAACGTTATCAAAATTATGGTGAAACGCTGAACACCTGCAAATAATTTTGAACGTACTGGTTAATTTGAAAACTCTCCAGCATACTTCTTGGAAGAAGCCAGGTACCTGTGCCCACGCATAGAGGAGTATATAGAAACATGGTGGAATCCCAGCTGATGAAGCAAAGATTCTTAAAGGAATGAGATGACCATGCGGATCCTGTTTAATTCTCTGAAACAGAATCCGCCCTTTTCACCTGCCAAACACAGGCCCACTTCCCCTCTCTGGGGATAATAAAAACAAACCAGCGAACTGACAGAGGGAATGACCAACACATCCACACCGACCCCACAGGAAAAAAAAAAAAAAACCCCGTAGCCTCCAGCTACTAATTATAATGCTAACTTTCAAAACTTCCTGCATTTTTAAACAATGGAAAAATGATGGTGAGGTGATACTTAGAAGAATGGTTTCTGGTCAGTCTCCACTAACAAAAATAGGCAACACCAAGTGAGCTACTCCTCAGCATAGTTATGTCCGTCGCAGCCTTCTTGGGTTTCAGGAGGCACAAACAAACGTTATCACAATTATGGTGAACCGCTGAACACCTGCAAATAATTTTCAACGTACTGGTTAATTGAAAAGCTCTGCGGCATACTTCTTGGAACAAGCCAGTTACCTGTTCCCACGCAAAGAGGAGTATATAGAACCATGGTGGATTTCCAGCTGATGAAGTAAAGGATTATTAAAGGAACGGGATGACCATGGGGATCATCGTTAATTCTCTGAAACAGAATCCGCCCTTTTCACCTGCCAAACACATGCCCACTTCTCCTCTCTGGGGATAATAAAAACTAACCAGGGAACTGACAGAGGGCCTGACCCCCGCCCATCCACATCGACTACACACAAAAAAAAAAACCGTACCCTCCAGCTACTAATTATAATGCTAACTTGCAAAATTTCCCTGCATTTTAAAACAATGGAAAAATGGTGGTGGGATCATACTTAGAAGAATGGCTTCTTGTCTGTCTCCACTAACAAAAATAGGCAACACCAAGTCAGCTACTCCTCAGCATAGCTATGTCCGTCGCAGCCTTCTTGGGTTTCAGGAGGGACATACAAACGTTATCAAAATTATGGTGAAATGCTGAACACCTGCAAATAATTTTGAACGTACTGGTTAAATTGAAAACTCTCCAGCATACTTCTTGGAAGAAGCCAGGTACCTGTGCCCACGCATAGAGGAGTATATAGAAACATGGTGGAATCCCAGCTGATGAAGCAAAGATTCTTAAAGGAATGAGATGACCATACAGATCCTGTTTAATTCTCTGAAACAGAATCCGCACTTTACACCTGCCAAACACATACCCACTACTCTTCTCTGGGGATAATAAAAACAAACCAGCGATCTGACAGAGGGCCTGAACACCCATCCTGACTGACCCCACAAAACAAAAAAGTACCCTCCAGCTACTAATTATAATGCCAATTTGCAAAATTTCCCTGCATTTTGAAACAATGGAGAAATGATGGTGGGATGATACTTAGAAGAATGGCTTCTTGTCAGTCTCCACTGACAAAAATAGGCAACACCAAGTCAGCTACGCCTCAGCATAGTTATGTCCGTAGCAGCCATATTTGGTTTCAGTAGGCACATACACACGTTATCACAATTATGGTGAAACGCTGAAAACCTGCAAAGGATTTTCAACATACTGGTTAATTGAAAAGCTCTGAGGCATACTTCTTGGAACAAGCCAGTTACCTGTTCCCACGCAAAGAGGAGTATATAGAACCATGGTGGATTTCCAGCTGATGAAGTAAAGGATTATTAAAGGAACGGGATGACCATGGGGATCATCCTTAATTCTCTGAAACAGAATCCCCCCTTTTCACCTGCCAAACACATGCCCACTTCCCCTCTCTGGGGATGATAAAAACTAACCAGCGAACTGACAGAGGGCCTGAACACCCCCCATCCACATCGACTACACAAAAAAAAATAACCGTACCCTCCAGCTACTAATTATAATGCTAACTTGCAAAATTTCCCTGAATTTTAAAACAATGGAAAAATGGTGGTGGGATGATACTTAGAAGAATGGCTTCTTGTCTGTCTCCACTAACAAAAATAGGCAACACCAAGTCAGCTACTCCTCAGCATACTTATGTCCGTCGCAGCCTTCTTGGGTTTCAGGAGGCACAAACAAAGGTTATCACAATTATGGTGAAACGCTGAACACCTGCAAATAATTTTCAACGTAGTGGTTAATTGAAAAGCTCTGCGGCATACTTCTTGGAACAAGCCAGTTACCTGTTCCCACGCAAAGAGGAGTATATAGAACCATGGTGGATTTCCAGCTGATGAAGTAAAGGATTATTAAAGGAATGGGATGACCATGGGGATCATCCTTAATTCTCTGAAACAGAATCCGCCCTTTTCACCTGCCAAACACAGGCCCACTTCCCCTCTCTGGGGATAATAAAAACTAACCAGCGAACTGACAGACGGCCTGAACCCCCCCCATCCACATCGACTACACAAAAAAAAAAAAACCGTACCCTCCAGCTACTAATTATAATGCTAACTTGCAAAATTTCCCTGCATTTTAAAACAATGGAAAAATGGTGGTGGGATGATACTTAGAAAAATGGCTTCTTGTCTGTCTCCACTAACAAAAACAGGCAACACCAAGTCAGCTACTCCTCAGCATACTTATGTCCGTCGCAGCCTTCTTGGGTTTCAGGAGGCACAAACAAAGGTTATCACAATTATGGTGAAACGCTGAACACCTGCAAATAATTTTCAACGTACTGGTTAATTGAAAAGCTCTGCGGCATACTTCTTGGAACAAGCCAGTTACCTGTTCCCACGCAAAGAGGAGTACATAGAACCATGGTGGATTTCCAGCTGATGAAGTAAAGGATTATTAAAGGAACGGGATGACCATGGGGATCATCGTTAATTCTCTGAAACAGAATCCGCCCTTTTCACCTGCCAAACACATGCCCACTTCTCCTCTCTGGGGATAATAAAAACTAACCAGCGAACTGACAGAGGGCCTGACCCCCGCCCATCCACATCGACTACACAAAAAAAAAAAACCGTACCATCCAGCTACTAATTATAATGCTAACTTGCAAAATTTCCCTGCATTTTAAAACAATGGAAAAAAGGTGGTGGGATCATACTTAGAAGAATGGCTTCTTGTCTGTCTCCACTAACAAAAATAGGCAACACCAAGTCAGCTACTCCTCAGCATAGCTATGTCCGTCGCAGCCTTCTTGGGTTTCAGGAGGGACATAAAAACGTTATCAAAATTATGGTGAAACGCTGAACACCTGCAAATAATTTTGAACGTACTGGTTAATTTGAAAACTCTCCAGCATACTTCTTGGAAGAAGCCAGGTACCTGTGCCCACGCATAGAGGAGTATATAGAAACATGGTGGAATCCCAGCTGATGAAGCAAAGATTCTTAAAGGAATGAGATGACCATGCGGATCCTGTTTAATTCTCTGAAACAGAATCCGCCCTTTTCACCTGCCAAACACAGGCCCACTTCCCCTCTCTGGGGATAATAAAAACAAACCAGCGAACTGACAGAGGGAATGACCAACACATCCACACCGACCCCACAGGAAAAAAAAAAAAAAACCCCGTAGCCTCCAGCTACTAATTATAATGCTAACTTTCAAAACTTCCTGCATTTTTAAACAATGGAAAAATGATGGTGAGGTGATACTTAGAAGAATGGTTTCTGGTCAGTCTCCACTAACAAAAATAGGCAACACCAAGTGAGCTACTCCTCAGCATAGTTATGTCCGTCGCAGCCTTCTTGGGTTTCAGGAGGCACAAACAAACGTTATCACAATTATGGTGAACCGCTGAACACCTGCAAATAATTTTCAACGTACTGGTTAATTGAAAAGCTCTGCGGCATACTTCTTGGAACAAGCCAGTTACCTGTTCCCACGCAAAGAGGAGTATATAGAACCATGGTGGATTTCCAGCTGATGAAGTAAAGGATTATTAAAGGAACGGGATGACCATGGGGATCATCGTTAATTCTCTGAAACAGAATCCGCCCTTTTCACCTGCCAAACACATGCCCACTTCTCCTCTCTGGGGATAATAAAAACTAACCAGCGAACTGACAGAGGGCCTGACCCCCACCATCCACATCAACCACACGAAAAAAAAAAAACCATACCCTCCAGGTACTAATTATAATGCTAACTTGCAAAATATCCCTGCATTTTAAAACAATGGAAAAATGGTGGTGGGATGATATTTAGAAGAATGGCTTCTTGTCAGTCTCCACTAACAAAAATAGGCAGCACCAAGTCAGCTACTCCTCAGCATAGTTATGTCCGTAGCAGCCTTCTTGGGTTTCAGGAGGCACAAACACACGTTATCACAATTATGGTGAAACGCTGAACACCTGCAAATAATTTTCAACGTAGTGGTTAATTGAAAAGCTCTGCGGCATACTTCTTGGAACAAGCCAGTTACCTGTTCCCACGCAAAGAGGTGTATATAGAACAATGGTGGAATCCCAGCTGATGAAGCAAATGATTCTTAAAGGAATGAGATGACCATGCGGATCCTGTTTAATTCTCTGAAACAGAATCCGCACTTTTCACCTGCCAAACACATGCCCACTACTCTTCTCTGGGGATAATAAAAACAAACCAGCGATCTGACAGAGGGCCTGAACACCCATCCTGACCGACCCCACAAAACAAAAAAGTACCCTCCAGCTACTAATTATAATGCCAATTTGCAAAATTTCCCTGCATTTTGAAACAATGGAGAAATGATGGTGGGATGATACTTAGAAGAATGGCTTCTTGTCAGTCTCCACTGACAAAAATAGGCAACACCAAGTCAGCTACGCCTCAGCATAGTTATGTCCGTAGCAGCCATATTTGGTTTCAGTAGGCACATACACACGTTATCACAATTATGGTGAAACGCTGAAAACCTGCAAAGGATTTTCAACATACTGGTTAATTGAAAAGCTCTGAGGCATACTTCTTGGAACAAGCCAGTTACCTGTTCCCACGCAAAGAGGAGTATATAGAACCATGGTGGATTTCCAGCTGATGAAGTAAAGGATTATTAAAGGAACGGGATGACCATGGGGATCATCCTTAATTCTCTGAAACAGAATCCCCCCTTTTCACCTGCCAAACACATGCCCACTTCCCCTCTCTGGGGATGATAAAAACTAACCAGCGAACTGACAGAGGGCCTGAACACCCCCCATCCACATCGACTACACAAAAAAAAATAACCGTACCCTCCAGCTACTAATTATAATGCTAACTTGCAAAATTTCCCTGAATTTTAAAACAATGGAAAAATGGTGGTGGGATGATACTTAGAAGAATGGCTTCTTGTCTGTCTCCACTAACAAAAATAGGCAACACCAAGTCAGCTACTCCTCAGCATACTTATGTCCGTCGCAGCCTTCTTGGGTTTCAGGAGGCACAAACAAAGGTTATCACAATTATGGTGAAACGCTGAACACCTGCAAATAATTTTCAACGTAGTGGTTAATTGAAAAGCTCTGCGGCATACTTCTTGGAACAAGCCAGTTACCTGTTCCCACGCAAAGAGGAGTATATAGAACCATGGTGGATTTCCAGCTGATGAAGTAAAGGATTATTAAAGGAATGGGATGACCATGGGGATCATCCTTAATTCTCTGAAACAGAATCCGCCCTTTTCACCTGCCAAACACAGGCCCACTTCCCCTCTCTGGGGATAATAAAAACTAACCAGCGAACTGACAGACGGCCTGAACCCCCCCCATCCACATCGACTACACAAAAAAAAAAAAACCGTACCCTCCAGCTACTAATTATAATGCTAACTTGCAAAATTTCCCTGCATTTTAAAACAATGGAAAAATGGTGGTGGGATGATACTTAGAAAAATGGCTTCTTGTCTGTCTCCACTAACAAAAACAGGCAACACCAAGTCAGCTACTCCTCAGCATACTTATGTCCGTCGCAGCCTTCTTGGGTTTCAGGAGGCACAAACAAAGGTTATCACAATTATGGTGAAACGCTGAACACCTGCAAATAATTTTCAACGTACTGGTTAATTGAAAAGCTCTGCGGCATACTTCTTGGAACAAGCCAGTTACCTGTTCCCACGCAAAGAGGAGTACATAGAACCATGGTGGATTTCCAGCTGATGAAGTAAAGGATTATTAAAGGAACGGGATGACCATGGGGATCATCGTTAATTCTCTGAAACAGAATCCGCCCTTTTCACCTGCCAAACACATGCCCACTTCTCCTCTCTGGGGATAATAAAAACTAACCAGCGAACTGACAGAGGGCCTGACCCCCGCCCATCCACATCGACTACACAAAAAAAAAAAACCGTACCATCCAGCTACTAATTATAATGCTAACTTGCAAAATTTCCCTGCATTTTAAAACAATGGAAAAAAGGTGGTGGGATCATACTTAGAAGAATGGCTTCTTGTCTGTCTCCACTAACAAAAATAGGCAACACCAAGTCAGCTACTCCTCAGCATAGCTATGTCCGTCGCAGCCTTCTTGGGTTTCAGGAGGGACATAAAAACGTTATCAAAATTATGGTGAAACGCTGAACACCTGCAAATAATTTTGAACGTACTGGTTAATTTGAAAACTCTCCAGCATACTTCTTGGAAGAAGCCAGGTACCTGTGCCCACGCATAGAGGAGTATATAGAAACATGGTGGAATCCCAGCTGATGAAGCAAAGATTCTTAAAGGAATGAGATGACCATGCGGATCCTGTTTAATTCTCTGAAACAGAATCCGCCCTTTTCACCTGCCAAACACAGGCCCACTTCCCCTCTCTGGGGATAATAAAAACAAACCAGCGAACTGACAGAGGGAATGACCAACACATCCACACCGACCCCACAGGAAAAAAAAAAAAAAACCCCGTAGCCTCCAGCTACTAATTATAATGCTAACTTTCAAAACTTCCTGCATTTTTAAACAATGGAAAAATGATGGTGAGGTGATACTTAGAAGAATGGTTTCTGGTCAGTCTCCACTAACAAAAATAGGCAACACCAAGTGAGCTACTCCTCAGCATAGTTATGTCCGTCGCAGCCTTCTTGGGTTTCAGGAGGCACAAACAAACGTTATCACAATTATGGTGAACCGCTGAACACCTGCAAATAATTTTCAACGTACTGGTTAATTGAAAAGCTCTGCGGCATACTTCTTGGAACAAGCCAGTTACCTGTTCCCACGCAAAGAGGAGTATATAGAACCATGGTGGATTTCCAGCTGATGAAGTAAAGGATTATTAAAGGAACGGGATGACCATGGGGATCATCGTTAATTCTCTGAAACAGAATCCGCCCTTTTCACCTGCCAAACACATGCCCACTTCTCCTCTCTGGGGATAATAAAAACTAACCAGCGAACTGACAGAGGGCCTGACCCCCACCATCCACATCAACCACACGAAAAAAAAAAAACCATACCCTCCAGGTACTAATTATAATGCTAACTTGCAAAATATCCCTGCATTTTAAAACAATGGAAAAATGGTGGTGGGATGATATTTAGAAGAATGGCTTCTTGTCAGTCTCCACTAACAAAAATAGGCAGCACCAAGTCAGCTACTCCTCAGCATAGTTATGTCCGTAGCAGCCTTCTTGGGTTTCAGGAGGCACAAACACACGTTATCACAATTATGGTGAAACGCTGAACACCTGCAAATAATTTTCAACGTAGTGGTTAATTGAAAAGCTCTGCGGCATACTTCTTGGAACAAGCCAGTTACCTGTTCCCACGCAAAGAGGTGTATATAGAACAATGGTGGAATCCCAGCTGATGAAGCAAATGATTCTTAAAGGAATGAGATGACCATGCGGATCCTGTTTAATTCTCTGAAACAGAATCCGCACTTTTCACCTGCCAAACACATGCCCACTACTCTTCTCTGGGGATAATAAAAACAAACCAGCGATCTGACAGAGGGCCTGAACACCCATCCTGACCGACCCCACAAAACAAAAAAGTACCCTCCAGCTACTAATTATAATGCCAATTTGCAAAATTTCCCTGCATTTTGAAACAATGGAGAAATGATGGTGGGATGATACTTAGAAGAATGGCTTCTTGTCAGTCTCCACTGACAAAAATAGGCAACACCAAGTCAGCTACGCCTCAGCATAGTTATGTCCGTAGCAGCCATATTTGGTTTCAGTAGGCACATACACACGTTATCACAATTATGGTGAAACGCTGAAAACCTGCAAAGGATTTTCAACATACTGGTTAATTGAAAAGCTCTGAGGCATACTTCTTGGAACTAGCCAGTTTCCTGTGCCCACGCATAGAGAAGTATATAGAACCATGGTGGATTCCCAGCTCATGAAGCAAAGGATTCTTAAAGGAACGGGATTACCATGCGGATCCTGTTTAATTCTCTGAAACAGATCCGCAGTTTTCACCTGCCATACTAATACCCACTTATCCTCTCTGGGGATAATAAAAACAAACCAGCGAACTGACAGAGGGCCTGACCAACACATCCACACCGACCCCACAGGAAAAAAAAAAAAAAAACACCATAGCCTCCAGTTACTAATTATAATGCTAACTTGCAAAACTTTCCTGGATTTTTAAACAATGGAAAAATGATGGTGAGATGATACTTAGAAGAATGGATTCTTGTCAGTTTCCACTAACAAAAATAGGCAAAACCAAGTCAGCTACGCCTCAGCATAGTTATGTCCGTCGCAGCCTTCTTGGGTTTCAGGAGGCACAAACAAAGGTTCTCACAATTATGGTGAAACGCTGAACACCTGCAAATAATTTTCAACGTAGTGGTTAATTGAAAAGCTCTGCAGCATACTTTTTGGAACAAGCCAGTTACCTGTTCCCACGCAAAGAGGAGTATAGAGAACCATGGTGGATTTCCAGCTGATGAAGTAAAGGATTATTAAAAGAAAGGGATGACCATGGGGATCATCGTTAATTCTCTGAAACAGAATCCGCCCTTTTCACCTGCCAAACACATGCCCAATTCTCCTCTCTGGGGATAATAAAAACTAACCAGCGAACTGACAGAGGGCCTGACCCCCACCACCCACATCGACCACACAAAAAAAAACCGTACCCTCCAGCTACTAATTATAATGCTAACTTGCAAAATTTCCCTGCATTTTAAAACAATGGAAAAATGGTGGTGGGATGATACTTAGAAGAATGGCTTCTTGTCTGTCACCACTAACAAAAATAGGCAATACCAAGTCAGCTACACCTCAGCATAGTTATGTCCGTCGCAGCCTTCTTGGGTTTCAGGAGGCACAAACACACGTTATCACAATTATGGTGAAACGCTGAACACCTGCAAATAATTTTCAACGTAGTGGTTAATTGAAAAGCTCTGCGGTATACTTCTTGGAACAAGCCAGTTACCTTTTCCCACGCAAAGAGAAGTATACAGAACGATGGTGGATTTCCAGCTGATCAAGTAAAGGATTATTAAAGGAACGGGATGACCAAGGGGATCATCGTTAATTCTCTGAAACAGAATCCGCCCTTTTGACCTGCCAAACACATGCCCACTTCTCCTCTCTGGGGATAATAAAAACTAACCAGCGAACTGACAGAGGGCCTGACCCCCCCATCCACATCGACGAGACACACACAAAATAAAACCGAACCTTCCAGCTACTAATTATAATGCTAACTTGCAAAATTTCCCTGCATTTTAAAACAATGGAAAAATGGTGGTGGGATGATACTTAGAAGAATGGCTTCTTGTCAGTCTCCACTAACAAAAATAGGCAACACCAAGTCAGCTACTCCTCAGCAAAGTTATGTCCGTCGCAGCCTTCTTAGGTTTCAGGAGGCACAAACAAACGTTATCAAAATTATGGTGAAACGCTGAACACCTGCAAATAATTTTCAACGTGCAGGTTAATTTGAAAACTCTCCAGCACAATTCTTGGAACAAGCCAGGTACCTGTGCCCACGCATAGAGGAGTATATAGAAACATGGTGGAATCCCAGCTGATGAAGGAAAGGATTCTTAAAGGAATGAGATGACCATGCGGATCCTGTTTAATTCTCTGAAACGGAATCCGCACTTTTCACCTGCCAAACACATGCCCACTACTCTTCTCTGGGGATAATAAAAACAAACCAGCTATCTGAGAGAGGGCATGAACACCCATCCTGACCGACCCCACACAAAAAAAAGTACCCTCCAGCTACTAATTATAATGCCAATTTGCAAAATTTCCCTGCATTTTTAAACAATGGAGAAATGATGGTGGGATCATATTTAGAAGAATGGCTTCTTGTCAGTCTCCACTGACAAAAATAGGCAACACCAAGTCAGCTACGGCTCAGCATAGTTATGTCCGTAGCAGCCATATTTGGTTTCAGTAGGCACATACACACGTTATCACAATTATGGTGAAACGCTGAAAACCTGCAAAGGATTTTCAACATACTGGTTAATTGAAAAGCTCTGAGGCATACTTCTTGGAACTAGCCAGTTTCCTGTGCCCACGCATAGACAAGTATATAGAACCATGGTGGATTCCCAGCTCATGAAGCAAAGGATTCTTAAAGGAACGGAATTACCATGCGGATCTTGTTTAATTCTCTGAAACAGATCCGCAGTTTTCACCTGCCATACTAATACCCACTTCTCCTCTCTGGGGATAATAAAAACAAACCAGCGAACTGACAGAGGGCCTGACCCACACATCCACACCGACTCCACAGGAAAAAAAAAAAAATACATCGTAGCCTCCAGCTACTAATTATAATGCTAACTTGCAAAACTTTCCTGCATTTTTAAACAATGGAGAAATGATGGTGGGATGATATTTAGAAGAATGGCTTCTTGTCAGTCTCCACTAACAAAAATAGGCAATACCAAGTCAGCTACGCCTCAGCATAGTTATGTCCGTCGCATCCTTCTTGGGTTTCAGGAGGCACAAACACACGTTATCACAATGATGGTGAAACGCTGAACACCTGCAAATAATTTTCAATGTACTGGTTAATTGAAAATCTCTGCGGCATACTTCTTGGAACTAGCCAGTTACCTGTTCCCACGCAAAGAGGAGTATATAGAACCATGGTGGATTTCCAGCTGATGAAGTAAAGGATTATTAAAGGAACGGGATGACCATGGGGATCATCGTTAATTCTCTGAAACAGAATCCGCCCTTTTCACCTGCCAAACACATGGCCACTTCTCCTCTCTGGCGATAATAAAAACTAACCAGCGAACTGACAGAGGGCCTGACCCCCCCATTCACATCGACGACACACAAAAAAAAAAAAACCGTACCCTCCAGCTACTAATTATAATGCTAACTTGCAAAATTTCCCTGCATTTTAAAACAAGGGAAAAATGGTGGTGGGATGATACTTAGAAGAATGGCTTCTTGTCAGTCTCCACTAACAAAAATAGGCAACACCAAGTCAGCTACTCCTCAGCATAGTTATGTCCGTCGCAGCCTTCTTGTGTTTCAGGAGGCACAAACAAACGTTATCACAATTATGGTGAAACGCTGAACACCTGCAACTAATTTTCAACATAGTGGTTAATTGAAAAGCTCTGCGGCATACTTCTTGGAACAAGCCAGTTACCTGTTCCCACGCAAAGAGGAGTATACAGAACCATGGTGGATTTCCAGCTGATGAAGTAAAGTATTATTAAAGGAATGGGATGACCATGGGGATCATCGTTAATTCTCTGAAACAGAATCCGCCCTTAACCTGCCAAACACATGCCCACTTCTCCTCTCTGGGGATAATAAAAACTACCCAGCGAACTGACAGAGGGCCTGACCCCCCCCCCATCCACATCGACCACACAGAAAAAAAAAACCGTACCCTCCAGCTACTAATTATAATGCTAACTTGCAAAATTTCCCTGCATTTTAAAACAATGGAAAAATGGTGGTGGGATCATACTTAGAAGAATGGCTTCTTGTCTGTCTCCACTAACAAAAATAGGCAACACCGAGTCAGCTACTCCTCAGCATAGTTATGTCCGTCGCAGCCTTCTTGGGTTTCAGGAGGGACATACACACGTTATCAAAATTATGGTGAAACGCTGAACACCTGCAAATAATTTTCAACGTACTGGTTAATTTGAAAACTCTCCAGCATACTTCCTGGAACAAGCCAGGTACCTGTGCCCACGCATAGAGGAGTATATAGAAACATGGTGGAATCCCAGCTGATGAAGCAAAGGATTCTTAAAGGAATGAGATGACCATGCGGGTCCTGTTTAATTCTCTGAAACAGAATCCGCACTTTTCACCTGCCAAACACATGCCCACTTCTCTTCTCTGGGGATAATAAAAACAAACCAGCGATCTGACGGAGGGCCTGAACACCCATCCTGACCGACCCCACAAAACAAAAAAGTACCCTCCAGCTACTAATTATAATGCCAATTTGCAAAATTTCCCTGCATTTTTAAACAATGGAGAAATGATGGTGGGATGATACTTAGAAGATTGGCTTCTTGTCATTCTCCACTGACAAAAATAGGCAACACCAAGTCAGCTATGCCTCAGCATAGTTATGTCCGTAGCAGCCATAATTGGTTTCAGTAGGCACGTACACACGTTATCACAATTATGGTGAAACGCTGAAAACCTGCAAAGGATTGTCAACATACTGGTTAATTGAAAAGCACTGAGGCATACTTCTTGGAATTAGCCAGTTTCCTGTGCCCACGCATAGACAAGTATATAGAACCATGGTGGATTCCCAGTTCATGAAGCAAAGGATTCTTAAAGGAACGGGATTACCATGCGATCCTGTTTAATTCTCTGAAACAGATCCGCAGTTTTCACCTGCCATACTAATACCCACTTCTCCTCTCTGGGGATAATAAAAACCAACCGGGGAACTGACAGAGGGCCTGACCAACACATCCACACCGACCCCACAGGAAAAAAAAAAAAAAAAAAAAAAAACCGTACCCTCCAGCTACTAATTATAATGCTAACTTGCAAAACATTCCTGCATTTTTAAACAATGGAAAAATGATGGTGAGATGATACTTAGAAGAATGGATTCTTGTCAGTCTCCACTAACAAAAATAGGCAAAACCAAGTCAGCTACGACTCAGCATAGTTATGTCCGACGCAGTCTTCTTGGGTTTCAGGAGGCACAAACAAACGTTATCACAATTATGGTAAAACGCTGAACACCTGCAAATAATTTTCAACGCAGTGGTTAATTGAAAAGCTCTGCGTCATACTTCTTGGAACAAGCCAGTTACCTGTTCCCACGCAAAGAGGAGTATATAGAACCATGGTGGATTTCCAGCTGATGAAGTAAAGGATTATTAAAGGAACGGGATGACCATGGGGATCATCGTTAATTCTCTGAAACAGAATCCGCCCTTTTCACCTGCCAAACACATGCCCACTTCCCCTCTCTGGGGATAATAAAAACTAACCAGCGAACTGACAGAGGGCCTGACCCCCACCATCCACATCGACCACACAAAAAAAAAAAACCGTACCCTCCAGCTACTAATTATAATGCTAACTTGCAAAATTTCCCTGCATTTTAAAACAATGGAGAAATGGTGGTGGGATGATACTTAGAAGAATGGCTTCTTGTCAGTCTCCACTAACAAAAATAGGCAACACCAAGTCAGCTACGCCTCAGCATAGTTATGTCCGTAGCAGCCATATTTGGTTTCAGTAGGCACATACACACGTTATCACAATTATTCTGAAACGCTGAAAACCTGCAAAGGATTTTCAACATACTGGTTAATTGAAAATCTCTGAGGCATACTTCTTGGAACAAGCGAGTTTCCTGTGCCCACGCATAGAGAAGTATATAGAACCATGGTGGATTCCCAGCTCATGAAGCAAAGGATTCTTAAAGGAACGGGATTACCATGCGGATCCTGTTTAATTCTCTGAAACAGATCCGCAGTTTTCACCTGCCATACTAATACCCACTTCTCCTCTCTGGGGATAATAAAAACAAACCAGCGAACTGACAGAGGGCCTGATCAACACATCCACACCAACCCTACAGGAAAAAAAAAAAAAAACACCGTAGCCTCCAGCTACTAATTATAATGCTAACTTGCAAAACTTTCCTGCATTTTTAAACAACGGAAAAATGATGGTGAGATGATACTTAGAAGAATGGATTCTTGTCAGTCTCCAGTAACAAAAATAGGCAACACCAAATCAGCTACGCCTCAGCATAGTTATGTCCGTCGCAGCATTCTTGGGTTTGAGGAGGCACAAACAAACGTTATCACAATTATGGTGAAACGCTGAACACCTGCAAATACTTTTCAACGTACTGGTTAATTGAAAAGCTCTGCGGCATACTTCTTGGAACAAGCCAGTTACCTGTTCCCACGCAAAGAGGAGTATATAGAACCATGGTGGATTTCCAGCTGATGAAGTAAAGGATTATTAAAGGAACGGGATGACCATGGGGATCATCGTTAATTCTCTGAAACAGAATCCGCCCTTTTCACCTGCCAAACACATGCCCAATTCTCCTCTCTGGGGATAATAAAAACTAACCAGCGAACTGACAGAGGGCCTGACCCCCACCACCCACATCGACCACACAAAAAAAAACCGTACCCTCCAGCTACTAATTATAATGCTAACTTGCAAAATTTCCCTGCATTTTAAAACAATGGAAAAATGGTGGTGGGATGATACTTAGAAGAATGGCTTCTTGTCTGTCACCACTAACAAAAATAGGCAATACCAAGTCAGCTACTCCTCAGCATAGTTATGTCCGTCGCAGCCTTCTTGGGTTTCAGGAGGCACAAACACACGTTATCACAATTATGGTGAAACGCTGAACACCTGCAAATAATTTTCAACGTAGTGGTTAATTGAAAAGCTCTGCGGTATACTTCTTGGAACAAGCCAGTTACCTTTTCCCACGCAAAGAGAAGTATACAGAACGATGGTGGATTTCCAGCTGATCAAGTAAAGGATTATTAAAGGAACGGGATGACCAAGGGGATCATCGTTAATTCTCTGAAACAGAATCCGCCCTTTTGACCTGCCAAACACATGCCCACTTCTCCTCTCTGGGGATAATAAAAACTAACCAGCGAACTGACAGAGGGCCTGACCCCCCCATCCACATCGACGAGACACACACAAAATAAAACCGAACCTTCCAGCTACTAATTATAATGCTAACTTGCAAAATTTCCCTGCATTTTAAAACAATGGAAAAATGGTGGTGGGATGATACTTAGAAGAATGGCTTCTTGTCAGTCTCCACTAACAAAAATAGGCAACACCAAGTCAGCTACTCCTCAGCAAAGTTATGTCCGTCGCAGCCTTCTTAGGTTTCAGGAGGCACAAACAAACGTTATCAAAATTATGGTGAAACGCTGAACACCTGCAAATAATTTTCAACGTACAGGTTAATTTGAAAACTCTCCAGCACAATTCTTGGAACAAGCCAGGTACCTGTGCCCACGCATAGAGGAGTATATAGAAACATGGTGGAATCCCAGCTGATGAAGGAAAGGATTCTTAAAGGAATGAGATGACCATGCGGATCCTGTTTAATTCTCTGAAACGGAATCCGCACTTTTCACCTGCCAAACACATGCCCACTACTCTTCTCTGGGGATAATAAAAACAAACCAGCTATCTGAGAGAGGGCATGAACACCCATCCTGACCGACCCCACACAAAAAAAAGTACCCTCCAGCTACTAATTATAATGCCAATTTGCAAAATTTCCCTGCATTTTTAAACAATGGAGAAATGATGGTGGGATCATATTTAGAAGAATGGCTTCTTGTCAGTCTCCACTGACAAAAATAGGCAACACCAAGTCAGCTACGCCTCAGCATAGTTATGTCCGTAGCAGCCATATTTGGTTTCAGTAGGCACATACACACGTTATCACAATTATGGTGAAACGCTGAAAACCTGCAAAGGATTTTCAACATACTGGTTAATTGAAAAGCTCTGAGGCATACTTCTTGGAACTAGCCAGTTTCCTGTGCCCACGCATAGACAAGTATATAGAACCATGGTGGATTCCCAGCTCATGAAGCAAAGGATTCTTAAAGGAACGGGATTACCATGCGGATCTTGTTTAATTCTCTGAAACAGATCCGCAGTTTTCACCTGCCATACTAATACCCACTTCTCCTCTCTGGGGATAATAAAAACAAACCAGCGAACTGACAGAGGGCCTGACCCACACATCCACACCGACTCCACAGGAAAAAAAAAAAAAATACATCGTAGCCTCCAGCTACTAATTATAATGCTAACTTGCAAAACTTTCCTGCATTTTTAAACAATGGAGAAATGATGGTGGGATGATATTTAGAAGAATGGCTTCTTGTCAGTCTCCACTAACAAAAATAGGCAATACCAAGTCAGCTACGCCTCAGCATAGTTATGTCCGTCGCATCCTTCTTGGGTTTCAGGAGGCACAAACACACGTTATCACAATGATGGTGAAACGCTGAACACCTGCAAATAATTTTCAATGTACTGGTTAATTGAAAATCTCTGCGGCATACTTCTTGGAACTAGCCAGTTACCTGTTCCCACGCAAAGAGGAGTATATAGAACCATGGTGGATTTCCAGCTGATGAAGTAAAGGATTATTAAAGGAACGGGATGACCATGGGGATCATCGTTAATTCTCTGAAACAGAATCCGCCCTTTTCACCTGCCAAACACATGGCCACTTCTCCTCTCTGGCGATAATAAAAACTAACCAGCGAACTGACAGAGGGCCTGACCCTCCCATTCACATCGACGACACACACAAAAAAAAAACCGTACCCTCCAGCTACTAATTATAATGCTAACTTGCAAAATTTCCCTGCATTTTAAAACAAGGGAAAAATGGTGGTGGGATGATACTTAGAAGAATGGCTTCTTGTCAGTCTCCACTAACAAAAATAGGCAACACCAAGTCAGCTACTCCTCAGCATAGTTATGTCCGTCGCAGCCTTCTTGTGTTTCAGGAGGCACAAACAAACGTTATCACAATTATGGTGAAACGCTGAACACCTGCAACTAATTTTCAACGTAGTGGTTAATTGAAAAGCTCTGCGGCATACTTCTTGGAACAAGCCAGTTACCTGTTCCCACGCAAAGAGGAGTATACAGAACCATGGTGGATTTCCAGCTGATGAAGTAAAGTATTATTAAAGGAATGGGATGACCATGGGGATCATCGTTAATTCTCTGAAACAGAATCCGCCCTTAACCTGCCAAACACATGCCCACTTCTCCTCTCTGGGGATAATAAAAACTACCCAGCGAACTGACAGAGGGCCTGACCCCCCCCCCATCCACATCGACCACACAGAAAAAAAAAACCGTACCCTCCAGCTACTAATTATAACGCTAACTTGCAAAATTTCCCTGCATTTTAAAACAATGGAAAAATGGTGGTGGGATCATACTTAGAAGAATGGCTTCTTGTCTGTCTCCACTAACAAAAATAGGCAACACCGAGTCAGCTACTCCTCAGCATAGTTATGTCCGTCGCAGCCTTCTTGGGTTTCAGGAGGGACATACACACGTTATCAAAATTATGGTGAAACGCTGAACACCTGCAAATAATTTTCAACGTACTGGTTAATTTGAAAACTCTCCAGCATACTTCCTGGAACAAGCCAGGTACCTGTGCCCACGCATAGAGGAGTATATAGAAACATGGTGGAATCCCAGCTGATGAAGCAAAGGATTCTTAAAGGAATGAGATGACCATGCGGGTCCTGTTTAATTCTCTGAAACAGAATCCGCACTTTTCACCTGCCAAACACATGCCCACTACTCTTCTCTGGGGATAATAAAAACAAACCAGCGATCTGACGGAGGGCCTGAACACCCATCCTGACCGACCCCACAAAACAAAAAAGTACCCTCCAGCTACTAATTATAATGCCAATTTGCAAAATTTCCCTGCATTTTTAAACAATGGAGAAATGATGGTGGGATGATACTTAGAAGATTGGCTTCTTGTCATTCTCCACTGACAAAAATAGGCAACACCAAGTCAGCTACGCCTCAGCATAGTTATGTCCGTAGCAGCCATAATTGGTTTCAGTAGGCACGTACACACGTTATCACAATTATGGTGAAACGCTGAAAACCTGCAAAGGATTGTCAACATACTGGTTAATTGAAAAGCTCTGAGGCATACTTCTTGGAATTAGCCAGTTTCCTGTGCCCACGCATAGACAAGTATATAGAACCATGGTGGATTCCCAGTTCATGAAGCAAAGGATTCTTAAAGGAACGGGATTACCATGCGATCCTGTTTAATTCTCTGAAACAGATCCGCAGTTTTCACCTGCCATACTAATACCCACTTCTCCTCTCTGGGGATAATAAAAACCAACCGGGGAACTGACAGAGGGCCTGACCAACACATCCACACCGACCCCACAGGAAAAAAAAAAAAAAAAAAAAAAAAACCGTACCCTCCAGCTACTAATTATAATGCTAACTTGCAAAATTTCCCTGCATTTTAAAACAATGGAAAAATGGTGGTGGGATGATACTTAGAAGAATGGCTTCTTGTCAGTCTCCACTAACAAAAATAGGCAAAACCAAGTCAGCTACTCCTCAGCATAGTTATGTCCGTCGCAGCCTTCTTGGGTTTCAGGAGGCACAAACACACGTTATCACAATTATGGTGAAACGCTGAACACCTGCAAATAATTTTCAACGTACTGGTTAATTGAAAAGCTCTGCGGCATATTTCTTGGAACAAGGCAGTTACCTGTTCCCACGCAAAGAGGAGTATAGAAAACCATGGTGGATTTCCAGCTGATGAAGTAAAGGATTATTAAAGGAACGGGATGACCATGGGGATCATCGTTAATTCTCTGAAACAGAATCCGCCCTTTTCACCTGCCAAACACATGCCCACTTCTCCTCTCTGGGGATAATAAAAACAAACCAGCGAACTGACAGAGGGCCTGACCCCCACCATCCACATCGACCACACACAAAAAAAAAAACCGTACCCTCCAGCTACTAATTATAATGCTAACTTGCAAAATTTCCCTGCATTTTAAAACAATGGAAAAATGGTGGTGGGATGATACTTAGAAGAATGGCTTCTTGTCAGTCTCCACTAACAAAAATAGGCAACACCAAGTCAGCTACTCCTCAGCATAGTTATGTCCGTCGCAGCCTTCTTGGGTTTCAGGAGGCACAAACAAAGGTTCTCACAATTATGGTGAAACGCTGAACACCTGCAAATAATTTTCAACGTAGTGGTTAATTGAAAAACTCTGCGGCATACTTCTTGGAACAAGCCAGTTACCTGTTCCCACGCAAAGAGGAGTATAGAGAACCATGGTGGATTTCCAGCTGATGAAGTAAAGGATTATTAAAGGAATGGGATGACCATGGGGATCATCGTTAATTCTCTGAAACAGAATCCGCCCTTTTCACCTGCCAAACACATGCCCACTTCTCCTCTCTGGGGATAATAAAAACTAACCAGCGAACTGACAGAGGGCCTGACCCCCACCATCCACATCGACCACACAAAAAAAAAAAAAACCCTACCCTCCAGCTACTAATTATAATGCTAACTTGCAAAATTTCCCTGCATTTTAAAACAATGGAAAAATGGTGGTGGGATGATACTTAGAAGAATGGCTTCTTGTCAGTCTCCACTAACAAAAATAGGCAACACCAAGTCAGCTACTCCTCAGCATAGTTAAGTCCGTCGCAGCCTTCTTAGGTTTCAGGAGGCACAAACAGAGGTTCTCACAATTATGGTGCAACGCTGAGCACCTGCAAATAATTTTCAAGGTAGTGGTTAATCGAAAAGCTCTGCAGCATACTTCTTGGAACAAGCCAGTTACCTGTTCCCACGCAAAGAGGAGTATAGAGAACCATGGTGGATTTCCAGCTGATGAAGTAAAGGATTATTAAAGGAACGGAATGACCATGGGGATCATCGTTAATTCTCTGAAACAGAATCCGCCCTTTTCACCTGCCAAACACATGCCCACTTCTCCTCTCTGGGGATAATAAAAACTAACCAGCGAACTGACAGAGGGCCTGACCCCCACCATCCACATCGACCACACACACAAAAAAAACCGTACCCTCCAGCTACTAATTATAATGCTAACTTGAAAAATTTCCCTGCATTTTAAAACAATGGAAAAATGGTGGTGGGATGATACTTAGAAGAATGGCTTCTTGTCAGTCTCCACTAACAAGAATAGGCAACACCAAGTCAGCTACTCCTCAGCATAGTTATGTCCGTCGCAGCCTTCTTGGGTTTCAGGAGGCACAAACAAAGGTTCTCACAATTATGGTGAAACGCTGAACACCTGCAAATAATTTTCAACGTAGTGGTTAATTGAAAAGCTCTGCGGCATACTTCTTGGAACAAGGCAGTTACCTGTTCCCACGCAAAGAGGAGTATAGAGAACCATGGTGGATTTCCAGGTGATGAAGTAAAGGATTATTAAAGGAACGGGATGACCATGGGGAATATCGTTAATTCTCTGAAACAGAATCCGCCCTTTTCACCTGCCAAACACATGCCCACTTCTCCTCTCTGGGGATAATAAAAACTAACCAGCGAACTGACAGAGGGCCTGACCCCCACGATCCACATCGACCACACACACAAAAAAAACCGTACCCTCCAGCTACGAATTATAATGCTAACTTGCAAAATTTCCCTGCATTTTAAAACAATGGAAAAATGGCGGTGGGATGATACTTAGAAGAATGGCTTCTTGTCAGTCTCCACTAACACAAATAGGCAACACCAAGTCAGCTACTCCTCAGCATAGTTATGTCCGTCGCAGCCTTCTTGGGTTTCAGGAGGGACATACAAACGTTATCAAAATTATGGTGAAATGCTGAACACCTGCAAATAATTTTCAATATACTGGTTAATTTGAAAACTCTCCAGCATAATTCTTGGAACAAGCCAGGTACCTGTGCCCACGCATAGAGGAGTATATAGAAACATGGTGGAATCCCAGCTGATGAAGCAAAGGATTCTTAAAGGAATGAGATGAAAATGCGGATCCTGTTTAATTCTCTGAAACAGAATCCGCACTTTTCACCTGCCAAACACATGCCCACTACTCTTCTCTGGGGATAATAAAAACAAACCAGCGATCTGACAGAGGGCCTGAACTCCCATCCTGACCGACCCCACAAAACAAAAAAGTACCGTCCAGCTACTAATTATAATGCCAATTTTCAAAATTTCCCTGCATTTTTAAACAATGGAGAAATGATGGTGGGATGATACTTAGAAGAATGGCTTCTTGTCAGTCTCCACTGACAAAAATAGGCAACACAAAGTCAGCTACGCCTCAGCATAGTTATGTCCGTAGCAGCCATATTTGGTTTCAGTAGGCACATACACACGTTATCACAATTATGGTGAAACGCTGAAAACCTGCAAAGGATTGTCAACATACTGGTTAATTGAAAAGCTCTGAGGCATACTTCGTGGAACTAGCCAGTTTCCTCTGCCCACGCATAGACAAGTATATAGAACCATGGTGGATTCCCAGCTCATGAAGCAAAGGATTCTTAAAGGAAC
Organism: Eulemur rufifrons; assembly: GCF_041146395.1. NCBI lineage: Eukaryota > Metazoa > Chordata > Mammalia > Primates > Lemuridae > Eulemur > Eulemur rufifrons. The sequence goes on along the minus strand of NC_091012.1, from coordinate 4,203,292 downwards.
GGGATTACCATGCGGATCCTGTTTAATTCTCTGAAACAGATCCGCAGTTATCACCTGGCATACTATTACCCAATTCTCCTCTCTGGAGATAATAAAAACCAACCGGGGAACTGACAGAGGGCCTGACCAACACATCCACACCGACCCCACAGGAAAAAAAAAAAAACACTGTAGCCTCCAGCTACTAATTATAATGCTAACTTGCAAAATTTCCCTGCATTTTAAAACAATGGAAAAATGGTGGTGGGATCATACTTAGAAGAATGGCTTCTTGTCAGTCTCCACTAACAAAAATAGGCAACACCAAGTCAGCTACTCCTCAGCATAGTTATGTCCGTCGCAGCCTTCTTGGGTTTCAGGAGGCACAAACAATGTTCTCACAATTATGGTGAAACGCTGAACACCTGCAAATAATTTTCAACGTAGTGGTTAATTGAAAAGCTCTGTGGCATACTTCCTGGAATAAGGCAGCTACCTGTTCCCACGCAAAGAGGAGTATATAGAACCATGGTGGATTTCCAGCTGATGAAGTAAAGGATTATTAAAGGAACGGGATGACCGTGGGGATCATCGTTAATTCTCTGAAACAGAATCCGCCGTTTTCACCTGCCAAACACATGCCCACTTCTCCTCTCTGGGGATAATAAAAACTAACCAGCGAACTGACAGAGGGCCTGACCCACCCCCATCCACATCGACCACACACAAAAAAAAAAAACCCGTACCCTCCAGCTACTAATTATAATGCTAACTTGCAAAATTTCCCTGCATTTTAAAACAATGGAAAAATGGTGGTGGGATCATACTTAGAAGAATGGCTTCTTGTCTGTCTCCACTAACAAAAATAGGCAACACCAAGTCAGCTACTCCTCAGCATAGTTATGTCCGTCGCAGCCTTCTTGGGTTTCAGGAGGGACATACAAACGTTATCAAAATTATGGTGAAACGCTGAAAACCTGCAAATAATTTTCAACGTACTGGTTAATTTGAAAACTCTCCAGCATACTTCTTGGAACAAGCCAGGTACCTGTGCCCACGCATAGAGGAGTATATAGAAACATGGTGGAATCCCAGCTGATGAAGCAAAGGATTCTTAAAGGAATGAGATGACCATGCGGATCCTGTTTAATTCTCTGAAACAGAATCCGCACTTTTCACCTGCCAAACACATGCCCACTACTCTTCTCTGGGGATAATAAAAACAAACCAGCGATCTGACAGAGGGCCTGAACACCCATCCTGACCGACCCCACAAAACAAAAAAGTACCCTCCAGCTACTAATTATAATGCCAATTTGCAAAATTTCCCTGCATTTTTAAACAATGGAGAAATGATGGTGGGATGATACTTAGAAGAATGGCTTCTTGTCAGTCTCCACTGACAAAAATAGGCAACACCAAGTCAGCTACGCCTCAGCATAGTTATGTCCGTAGCAGCCATATTTGGTTTCAGTAGGCACATACACACGTTATCACAATTATGGTGAAATGCTGAAAACCTGCAAAGGATTGTCAACATACTGGTTAATTGAAAAGCTCTGAGGCATACTTCTTGGAACTAGCCAGTTTCCTGTGCCCACGCATAGCAAGTATATAGAACCATGGTGGATTCCCAGCTCATGAAGCAAAGGATTCTTAAAGGAACGGGATTACCATGCGGATCCTGTTTAATTCTCTGAAACAGATCCGCAGTTTTCACCTGCCATACTAATACCCACTTCTCCTCTCTGGGGATAATAAAAACCAACCGGGGAACTGACAGAGGGCCTGACCAACACATCCACACCGACCCCACAGGAAAAAAAAAAAAAAAAACACCGTAGCCTCCAGCTACTAATTATAATGCTAACTTGCAAAATTTTCCTGCATTTTTAAACAATGGAAAAATGATGGTGAGATGATACTTACAAGAATGGATCCTTGTCAGTCTCCACTAACAAAAATAGGCAAAACCAAGTCAGCTACGCCTCAGCATAGTTATGTCCGTCGCAGCCTTCTTGGGTTTCAGGAGGCACAAAAAAGGTTCTCACAATTATGGTGAAACGCTGAACACCTGCAAATAATTTTCAACGTAGTGGTTAATTGAAAAGCTCTGCGGCATACTTCTTGGAACAAGGCAGTTACCTGTTCCCACGCAAAGAGGAGTATATATAACCATGGTGGATTTCCAGCTCATGAAGTAAAGCATTATTAAAGGAAAGGGATGACCATGGGGATCATAGTTAATTCTCTGAAACAGAATCCGCCCTTTTCACCTGCCAAACACATGGCCACTTCTCCTCTCTGGCGATAATAAAAACTAACCAGCGAACTGACAGAGGGCCTGACCCTCCCATTCACATCGACGACACACAAAAAAAAAAAACCGTACCCTCCAGCTACTAATTATAATGCTAACTTGCAAAATTTCCCTGCATTTTAAAACAAGGGAAAAATGGTGGTGGGATGATACTTAGAAGAATGGCTTCTTGTCAGTCTCCACTAACAAAAATAGGCAACACCAAGTCAGCTACTCCTCAGCATAGTTATGTCCGTCGCAGCCTTCTTGTGTTTCAGGAGGCACAAACAAACGTTATCACAATTATGGTGAAACGCTGAACACCTGCAACTAATTTTCAACGTAGTGGTTAATTGAAAAGCTCTGCGGCATACTTCTTGGAACAAGCCAGTTACCTGTTCCCACGCAAAGAGGAGTATACAGAACCATGGTGGATTTCCAGCTGATGAAGTAAAGTATTATTAAAGGAATGGGATGACCATGGGGATCATCGTTAATTCTCTGAAACAGAATCCGCCCTTAACCTGCCAAACACATGCCCACTTCTCCTCTCTGGGGATAATAAAAACTACCCAGCGAACTGACAGAGGGCCTGACCCCCCCCCCATCCACATCGACCACACAGAAAAAAAAAACCGTACCCTCCAGCTACTAATTATAATGCTAACTTGCAAAATTTCCCTGCATTTTAAAACAATGGAAAAATGGTGGTGGGATCATACTTAGAAGAATGGCTTCTTGTCTGTCTCCACTAACAAAAATAGGCAACACCGAGTCAGCTACTCCTCAGCATAGTTATGTCCGTCGCAGCCTTCTTGGGTTTCAGGAGGGACATACACACGTTATCAAAATTATGGTGAAACGCTGAACACCTGCAAATAATTTTCAACGTACTGGTTAATTTGAAAACTCTCCAGCATACTTCCTGGAACAAGCCAGGTACCTGTGCCCACGCATAGAGGAGTATATAGAAACATGGTGGAATCCCAGCTGATGAAGCAAAGGATTCTTAAAGGAATGAGATGACCATGCGGGTCCTGTTTAATTCTCTGAAACAGAATCCGCACTTTTCACCTGCCAAACACATGCCCACTACTCTTCTCTGGGGATAATAAAAACAAACCAGCGATCTGACGGAGGGCCTGAACACCCATCCTGACCGACCCCACAAAACAAAAAAGTACCCTCCAGCTACTAATTATAATGCCAATTTGCAAAATTTCCCTGCATTTTTAAACAATGGAGAAATGATGGTGGGATGATACTTAGAAGATTGGCTTCTTGTCATTCTCCACTGACAAAAATAGGCAACACCAAGTCAGCTACGCCTCAGCATAGTTATGTCCGTAGCAGCCATAATTGGTTTCAGTAGGCACGTACACACGTTATCACAATTATGGTGAAACGCTGAAAACCTGCAAAGGATTGTCAACATACTGGTTAATTGAAAAGCTCTGAGGCATACTTCTTGGAATTAGCCAGTTTCCTGTGCCCACGCATAGACAAGTATATAGAACCATGGTGGATTCCCAGTTCATGAAGCAAAGGATTCTTAAAGGAACGGGATTACCATGCGATCCTGTTTAATTCTCTGAAACAGATCCGCAGTTTTCACCTGCCATACTAATACCCACTTCTCCTCTCTGGGGATAATAAAAACCAACCGGGGAACTGACAGAGGGCCTGACCAACACATCCACACCGACCCCACAGGAAAAAAAAAAAAAAAAAAAAAAAAACCGTACCCTCCAGCTACTAATTATAATGCTAACTTGCAAAATTTCCCTGCATTTTAAAACAATGGAAAAATGGTGGTGGGATGATACTTAGAAGAATGGCTTCTTGTCAGTCTCCACTAACAAAAATAGGCAACACCAAGTCAGCTACTCCTCAGCATAGTTATGTCCGTCGCAGCCTTCTTGGGTTTCAGGAGGCACAAACACACGTTATCACAATTATGGTGAAACGCTGAACACCTGCAAATAATTTTCAACGTACTGGTTAATTGAAAAGCTCTGCGGCATATTTCTTGGAACAAGGCAGTTACCTGTTCCCACGCAAAGAGGAGTATAGAAAACCATGGTGGATTTCCAGCTGATGAAGTAAAGGATTATTAAAGGAACGGGATGACCATGGGGATCATCGTTAATTCTCTGAAACAGAATCCGCCCTTTTCACCTGCCAAACACATGCCCACTTCTCCTCTCTGGGGATAATAAAAACAAACCAGCGAACTGACAGAGGGCCTGACCCCCACCATCCACATCGACCACACACAAAAAAAAAAACCGTACCCTCCAGCTACTAATTATAATGCTAACTTGCAAAATTTCCCTGCATTTTAAAACAATGGAAAAATGGTGGTGGGATGATACTTAGAAGAATGGCTTCTTGTCAGTCTCCACTAACAAAAATAGGCAACACCAAGTCAGCTACTCCTCAGCATAGTTATGTCCGTCGCAGCCTTCTTGGGTTTCAGGAGGCACAAACAAAGGTTCTCACAATTATGGTGAAACGCTGAACACCTGCAAATAATTTTCAACGTAGTGGTTAATTGAAAAACTCTGAGGCATACTTCTTGGAACAAGCCAGTTACCTGTTCCCACGCAAAGAGGAGTATAGAGAACCATGGTGGATTTCCAGCTGATGAAGTAAAGGATTATTAAAGGAATGGGATGACCATGGGGATCATCGTTAATTCTCTGAAACAGAATCCGCCCTTTTCACCTGCCAAACACATGCCCACTTCTCCTCTCTGGGGATAATAAAAACTAACCAGCGAACTGACAGAGGGCCTGACCCCCACCATCCACATCGACCACACAAAAAAAAAAAAAACCCTACCCTCCAGCTACTAATTATAATGCTAACTTGCAAAATTTCCCTGCATTTTAAAACAATGGAAAAATGGTGGTGGGATGATACTTAGAAGAATGGCTTCTTGTCAGTCTCCACTAACAAAAATAGGCAACACCAAGTCAGCTACTCCTCAGCATGGTTAAGTCCGTCGCAGCCTTCTTAGGTTTCAGGAGGCACAAACAGAGGTTCTCACAATTATGGTGCAACGCTGAGCACCTGCAAATAATTTTCAAGGTAGTGGTTAATTGAAAAGCTCTGCAGCATACTTCTTGGAACAAGCCAGTTACCTGTTCCCACGCAAAGAGGAGTATAGAGAACCATGGTGGATTTCCAGCTGATGAAGTAAAGGATTATTAAAGGAACGGAATGACCATGGGGATCATCGTTAATTCTCTGAAACAGAATCCGCCCTTTTCACCTGCCAAACACATGCCCACTTCTCCTCTCTGGGGATAATAAAAACTAACCAGCGAACTGACAGAGGGCCTGACCCCCACCATCCACATCGACCACACACACAAAAAAAACCGTACCCTCCAGCTACTAATTATAATGCTAACTTGAAAAATTTCCCTGCATTTTAAAACAATGGAAAAATGGTGGTGGGATGATACTTAGAAGAATGGCTTCTTGTCAGTCTCCACTAACAAGAATAGGCAACACCAAGTCAGCTACTCCTCAGCATAGTTATGTCCGTCGCAGCCTTCTTGGGTTTCAGGAGGCACAAACAAAGGTTCTCACAATTATGGTGAAACGCTGAACACCTGCAAATAATTTTCAACGTAGTGGTTAATTGAAAAGCTCTGCGGCATACTTCTTGGAACAAGGCAGTTACCTGTTCCCACGCAAAGAGGAGTATAGAGAACCATGGTGGATTTCCAGGTGATGAAGTAAAGGATTATTAAAGGAACGGGATGACCATGGGGAATATCGTTAATTCTCTGAAACAGAATCCGCCCTTTTCACCTGCCAAACACATGCCCACTTCTCCTCTCTGGGGATAATAAAAACTAACCAGCGAACTGACAGAGGGCCTGACCCCCACGATCCACATCGACCACACACACAAAAAAAACCGTACCCTCCAGCTACGAATTATAATGCTAACTTGCAAAATTTCCCTGCATTTTAAAACAATGGAAAAATGGCGGTGGGATGATACTTAGAAGAATGGCTTCTTGTCAGTCTCCACTAACACAAATAGGCAACACCAAGTCAGCTACTCCTCAGCATAGTTATGTCCGTCGCAGCCTTCTTGGGTTTCAGGAGGGACATACAAACGTTATCAAAATTATGGTGAAATGCTGAACACCTGCAAATAATTTTCAATATACTGGTTAATTTGAAAACTCTCCAGCATAATTCTTGGAACAAGCCAGGTACCTGTGCCCACGCATAGAGGAGTATATAGAAACATGGTGGAATCCCAGCTGATGAAGCAAAGGATTCTTAAAGGAATGAGATGAAAATGCGGATCCTGTTTAATTCTCTGAAACAGAATCCGCACTTTTCACCTGCCAAACACATGCCCACTACTCTTCTCTGGGGATAATAAAAACAAACCAGCGATCTGACAGAGGGCCTGAACTCCCATCCTGACCGACCCCACAAAACAAAAAAGTACCGTCCAGCTACTAATTATAATGCCAATTTTCAAAATTTCCCTGCATTTTTAAACAATGGAGAAATGATGGTGGGATGATACTTAGAAGAATGGCTTCTTGTCAGTCTCCACTGACAAAAATAGGCAACACAAAGTCAGCTACGCCTCAGCATAGTTATGTCCGTAGCAGCCATATTTGGTTTCAGTAGGCACATACACACGTTATCACAATTATGGTGAAACGCTGAAAACCTGCAAAGGATTGTCAACATACTGGTTAATTGAAAAGCTCTGAGGCATACTTCGTGGAACTAGCCAGTTTCCTCTGCCCACGCATAGACAAGTATATAGAACCATGGTGGATTCCCAGCTCATGAAGCAAAGGATTCTTAAAGGAATGGGATTACCATGCGGATCCTGTTTAATTCTCTGAAACAGATCCGCAGTTATCACCTGGCATACTATTACCCAATTCTCCTCTCTGGAGATAATAAAAACCAACCGGGGAACTGACAGAGGGCCTGACCAACACATCCACACCGACCCCACAGGAAAAAAAAAAAAAAACACTGTAGCCTCCAGCTACTAATTATAATGCTAACTTGCAAAATTTCCCTGCATTTTAAAACAATGGAAAAATGGTGGTGGGATCATACTTAGAAGAATGGCTTCTTGTCAGTCTCCACTAACAAAAATAGGCAACACCAAGTCAGCTACTCCTCAGCATAGTTATGTCCGTCGCAGCCTTCTTGGGTTTCAGGAGGCACAAACAAAGGTTCTCACAATTATGGTGAAACGCTGAACACCTGCAAATAATTTTCAACGTAGTGGTTAATTGAAAAGCTCTGTGGCATACTTCTTGGAATAAGGCAGCTACCTGTTCCCACGCAAAGAGGAGTATATAGAACCATGGTGGATTTCCAGCTGATGAAGTAAAGGATTATTAAAGGAACGGGATGACCGTGGGGATCATCGTTAATTCTCTGAAACAGAATCCGCCGTTTTCACCTGCCAAACACATGCCCACTTCTCCTCTCTGGGGATAATAAAAACTAACCAGCGAACTGACAGAGGGCCTGACCCACCCCCATCCACATCGACCACACACAAAAAAAAAAACCCGTACCCTCCAGCTACTAATTATAATGCTAACTTGCAAAATTTCCCTGCATTTTAAAACAATGGAAAAATGGTGGTGGGATCATACTTAGAAGAATGGCTTCTTGTCTGTCTCCACTAACAAAAATAGGCAACACCAAGTCAGCTACTCCTCAGCATAGTTATGTCCGTCGCAGCCTTCTTGGGTTTCAGGAGGGACATACAAACGTTATCAAAATTATGGTGAAACGCTGAAAACCTGCAAATAATTTTCAACGTACTGGTTAATTTGAAAACTCTCCAGCATACTTCTTGGAACAAGCCAGGTACCTGTGCCCACGCATAGAGGAGTATATAGAAACATGGTGGAATCCCAGCTGATGAAGCAAAGGATTCTTAAAGGAATGAGATGACCATGCGGATCCTGTTTAATTCTCTGAAACAGAATCCGCACTTTTCACCTGCCAAACACATGCCCACTACTCTTCTCTGGGGATAATAAAAACAAACCAGCAATCTGACAGAAGGCCTGAACACCCATCCTGACCGACCCCACAAAACAAAAAAGTACCCTCCAGCTACTAATTATAATGCCAATTTGCAAAATTTCCCTGCATTTTTAAACAATGGAGAAATGATGGTGGGATGATACTTAGAAGAATGGCTTCTTGTCAGTCTCCACTGACAAAAATAGGCAACACCAAGTCAGCTACGCCTCAGCATAGTTATGTCCGTAGCAGCCATATTTGGTTTCAGTAGGCACATACACACGTTATCACAATTATGGTGAAATGCTGAAAACCTGCAAAGGATTGTCAACATACTGGTTAATTGAAAAGCTCTGAGGCATACTTCTTGGAACTAGCCAGTTTCCTGTGCCCACGCATAGCAAGTATATAGAACCATGGTGGATTCCCAGCTCATGAAGCAAAGGATTCTTAAAGGAACGGGATTACCATGCGGATCCTGTTTAATTCTCTGAAACAGATCCGCAGTTTTCACCTGCCATACTAATACCCACTTCTCCTCTCTGGGGATAATAAAAACCAACCGGGGAACTGACAGAGGGCCTGACCAACACATCCACACCGACCCCACAGGAAAAAAAAAAAAAAAAACACCGTAGCCTCCAGCTACTAATTATAATGCTAACTTGCAAAATTTTCCTGCATTTTTAAACAATGGAAAAATGATGGTGAGATGATACTTACAAGAATGGATCCTTGTCAGTCTCCACTAACAAAAATAGGCAAAACCAAGTCAGCTACGCCTCAGCATAGTTATGTCCGTCGCAGCCTTCTTGGGTTTCAGGAGGCACAAAAAAGGTTCTCACAATTATGGTGAAACGCTGAACACCTGCAAATAATTTTCAACGTAGTGGTTAATTGAAAAGCTCTGCGGCATACTTCTTGGAACAAGGCAGTTACCTGTTCCCACGCAAAGAGGAGTATATAGAACCATGGTGGATTTCCAGCTCATGAAGTAAAGCATTATTAAAGGAAAGGGATGACCATGGGGATCATAGTTAATTCTCTGAAACAGAATCCGCCCTTTTCACCTGCCAAACACATGCCCACTTCTCCTCTCTGGGGATAATAAAAACTAACCAGCGAACTGACAGAGGGCCTGACCCCCACCATCCACATCCACCACACACACAAAAAAAAAACCGTACCCTCCAGCTACTAATTATAATGCTAACTTGCAAAATTTCCCTGCATTTTAAAACAATGGAAAAATGGTGGTGGGATGATACTTAGAAGAATGGCTTCTTGTCAGTCTCCACTAACAAAAATAGGCAACACCAAGTCAGCTACTCCTCAGCATAGTTATGTCCGTCGCAGCCTTCTTGGGTTTCAGGAGGCACAAACAAAGGTTCTCACAATTATGGTGAAACGCTGAACATCTGCAAATAATTTTCAACGTAGTGGTTAATTGAAAAGCTCTGCGGCATACTTCTTGGAACAAGGCAGTTACCTGTTCCCACGCAAAGAGGAGTATACAGAACCATGGTGGATTTCCAGCTGATGAAGTAAAGGATTATTAAAGGAACGGGATGCCCATGGGGATCATCGTTAATTCTCTGAAACAGAATCCGCCCTTTTCACCTGCCAAACACATGCCCACTTCTCCTCTCTGGGGATAATAAAAACTAACCAGCGAACTGACAGAGGGCCTGACCCCCACCATCCACATCGACCACACACAAAAAAAAAAACCGTACCCTCCAGCTACTAATTATAATGCTAACTTGCAAAATTTCCCTGCATTTTAAAACAATGGAAAAATGGTGGTGGGATGATACTTAGAAGAATGGCTTCTTGTCAGTCTCCACTAACAAAAATAGGCAACACCAAGTCAGCTACTCCTCAGCATAGTTATGTCCGTCGCAGCCTTCTTGGGTTTCAGGAGGCACAAACACACGTTATCACAATTATGGTGAAACGCTGAACACCTGCAAATAATTTTCAACGTAGTGGTTAATTGAAAAGCTCTGCGGCATACTTCTTGGAACAAGGCAGTTATCTGTTCCCACGCTAAGAGGAGTATATAGAACCATGGTGGATTTCCAGCTGATGAAGTAAAGGATTATTAAAGGAACGGGATGACAATGAGGATCATCGTTAATTCTCTAAACAGAATCCGTCCTTTTCACCTGCCAAACACATGCCGACTTCTCCTCTCTGGGGATAATAAAAACTAACCAGCGAACTGACAGAGGGCCTGACCCCCCCCCATCCACATCGACCACACACACACACAAAAAATCCGTACCCTCCAGCTACTAATTATAATGCTAACTTGCAAAATTTCCCTGCATTTTAAAACAATGGCAAAATGGTGGTGGGATCATACTTAGAAGAAAGGCTTCTTGTCTGTCTCCACTAACAAAAATAGGCAACACCAAGTCAGCTACTCCTCAGCATAGTTATGTCCGTCGCAGCCTTCTTGGGTTTCAGGAGGCACAAACAAAGGTTCTCACAATTATGGTGAAACGCTGAACATCTGCAAATAATTTTCAACGTAGTGGTTAATTCAAAAGCTCTGCGGCATACTTCTTGGAACAAGCCAGTTACCTGTTCCCACGCAAAGAGGAGTATATAGAACCATGGTGGATTTCCAGCTGATGAAATAAAGGATTATTAAAGGAACGGGATGACCATGGGGATCATCGTTAATTCTCTGAAACAGAATCCGCCCTTTTCACCTGCCAAACACATGCCCACTTCTCCTCTCTAGGGATAATAAAAACTAACCATTGAACTGACAGAGGGCCTGACCCCCCCATCCACATCGACCACACACACAAAAAAAAACCGTACCCTCCAGCTACTAATTATAATGCTAACTTGCAAAATTTCCCTGCATTTTAAAACAATGGAAAAATGGTGGTGGGATGATACTTAGAAGAATGGCTTCTTGTCAGTCTCCACTAACAAAAATAGGCAACACCAAGTCAGCTACTCCTCAGCATAATTATGTCCGTTGCAGCCTTCTTCGGCATTTTAAAACAATGGAAAAATGGTGGTGGGATGATACTAGAAGAATGGCTTCTTGTCAGTCTCCACTAACAAAAATAGGCAACACCAAGTCAGCTACTCCTCAGCATAGATATGTCCGTCGCAGCCTTCTTGGGTTTCAGGAGGCACAAACAAAGGTTCTCACAATTATGGTGAAACGCTGAACACCTGCAAAGAATTTTCAACGTAGTGGTTAATTGAAAAGCTCTGCGGCATACTTCTTGGAACAAGGCAGTTACCTGTTCCCACGCAAAGAGGAGTATAGAGAACCATGGTGGATATCCAGCTGATGAAGTAAAGGATTATTAAAGGAAAGGGATGACCATGGGGATCATCGTTAATTCTCTGAAACAGAATCCGCCCTTTTCACCTGCCAAACACATGCCCACTTCTCCTCTCTGGGGACAATAAAAACTAACCAGTGAACTGACAGAGGGCCTGAACACCCCCATCAACATCGACCACACACACAAAAAAAAAACCCTACCCTCCAGCTACTAATTATAATGCTAACTTGCAAAATTTCCCTGCATTTTAAAACAATGGAAAAATGGTGGTGGGATGATACTTAGAAGAATGGCTTCTTGTCAAGTCTCCACTAACAAGAATAGGCAACACCAAGTCAGCTACTCCTCAGCATACTTACGTCCGTCGCTGCCTTCTTGGGTTTCAGGAGGCACAAACAAAGGTTCTCACAATTATAGTGAAACGCTGAACATCTGAAAAAATTTTCAACGTATTGGTTAACTGAAAAGCTCTGCGGCATACTTCTTGGAACAAGCCAGTTACCTGTTCCCACGCAAAGAGGAGTATATAGAACCATGGTGGATTTCCAGCTGATGAAGTAAATGATTATTAAAGGAACGGGATGACCATGGGGATCATCGTTAATTCTCTGAAACAGAATCCGCCCTTTTCACCTGCCAAACACATGCCCACTTCTCCTCTCTGGGGATAATAAAAACTAACCAGCGAACTGACAGAGGGCCTGACCCCCCTATACACATTGACCACACACACAAAAAAAAAACCGTACCCTCCAGCTACTAATTATAATGCTAACTTGCAAAATTTCCCTGCATTTTAAAACAATGGAAAAATGGTGGTGGGATGAGACTTAGAAGAATGGCTTCTTGTCAGTCTCCACTAACAAAAATAGGCAACACCAAATCAGCCACTCCTCAGCATAGCTATGTCCATCGCAGCCTTCTTGTGTCTCAGGAGGCACAAACAAAGGTTCTCACAATTATGGTAAAACGCTGAACACCTGCAAATAATTTTCAACGTAGTGGTTAATTGAAAAGCTCTGCGGCATACTTCTTGGAACAAGGCAGTTACCTGTTCCCACGCAAAGAGGAGTATATAGAACCATGGTGGATTTCCAGCTGATGAAGTAAAGGATTATTAAAGGAACGGGATGACCATGGGGATCATCGTTAATTCTCTGAAACAGAATCCGCCCTTTTCACCTGCCAAACACATGCCCACTTCTCTTCTCTGGGGATAATAAAAACTAACCAGCGAACTGACAGAGGGCCTGACCACCCCCCATCCACATCGACCACACACAAAAAAAAAACCGTACCCTCCAGCTACTAATTATAATGCTAACTTGCAAAATTTTTCTGCATTTTAAAGCAATGGAATAATGGTGGTGGGATGATACTTAGAAGAATGGCTTCTTGTCAGTCTCCACTAACAAAAACAGGCAACACCAAGTCAGCTACTCCTCAGCATAGTTATGTCCGTCGCAGCCTTCTTGGGTTTCAGGAGGCACAAACACACGTTATCACAATTATTGTGAAACGCTGAACACCTGCAAATAATTTTCAACGTAGTGGTTAATTGAAAAGCTCTGCGGCATACTGCTTGGAACAAGCCAGTTACCTGTTCCCACGCAAAGAGGAGTATATAGAACCATGGTGGATTTCCAGCTCATGAAGTAAAGCATTATTAAAGGAACGGGATCACCATGGGGATCATCGTTAATTCTCTGAAACAGAATCCGCCCTTTTCACCTGCCAAACACATGCCCACTTCTCCTCTCTGGGGATAATAAAAACTAACCAGCGAACTGACAGAGGGCCTGAACCCCCCCATCCACATCCACCACACACACAAAAAGAAACCGTACCCTCCAGCTACTAATTATAATGCTAACTTGCAAAATTTCCCTGCATTTTAAAACAATGGAAAAATGGTGGTGGGATGATACTTAGAAGAATGGCTTCTTGTCAGTCTCCACTAACAAAAATAGGCAACACCAAGTCAGCTACTCCTCAGCATAGTTATGTCCGTCGCAGTCTTCTTGGGTTTCAGGAGGCACAAACAAAGGTTCTCACAATTATGGTGAAACGCTTAACACCTGCAAATAATTTTCAACGTAGTGGTTAGTTGAAAAGCTCTGCAGCATACTTCTTGGAATAAGGCAGCTACCTGTTCCCACGCAAAGAGGAGTATATAGAACCATGGTGGATTCCCAGCTGATGAAGTAAAGGATTATTAAAGGAACGGGATGACCGTGGGGATCATCGTTAATTCTCTGAAACAGAATCCGCCGTTTTCACCTGCCAAACACATGCCCACTTCTCCTCTCTGGGGATAATAAAAACTAACCAGCGAACTGACAGAGGGCCTGACCCACCCCCATCCACATCGACCACACACAAAAAAAAAAACCCGTACCCTCCAGCTACTAATTATAATGCTAACTTGCAAAATTTCCCTGCATTTTAAAACAATGGAAAAATGGTGGTGGGATCATACTTAGAAGAATGGCTTCTTGTCTGTCTCCACTAACAAAAATAGGCAACACCAAGTCAGCTACTCCTCAGCATAGTTATGTCCGTCGCAGCCTTCTTGGGTTTCAGGAGGGACATACAAACGTTATCAAAATTATGGTGAAACGCTGAATACCTGCAAATAATTTTCAACGTACTGGTTAATTTGAAAACTCTCCAGCATACTTCTTGGAACAAGCCAGGTACCTGTGCCCACGCATAGAGGAGTATATAGAAACATGGTGGAATCCCAGCTGATGAAGCAAAGGATTCTTAAAGGAATGAGATGACCATGCGGATCCTGTTTAATTCTCTGAAACAGAATCCGCACTTTTCACCTGCCAAACACAGGCCCACTACTCTTCTCTGGGGATAATAAAAACAAACCAGCGATCTGACAGAGGGCCTGAACACCCATTCTGACCGACCCCACAAACAAAAAAGTACCCTCCAGCTACTAATTATAATGCCAATTTGCAAAATTTCCCTGCATTTTTAAACAATGGAGAAATGATGGTGGGATGATACTTAGAAGAATGGCTTCTTGTCAGTCTCCACTGACAAAAATAGGCAACACCAAGTCAGCTACGCCTCAGCATAGTTATGTCCGTAGCAGCCATATTTGGTTTCAGTAGGCACATACAAACGTTATCACAATTATGGTGAAATGCTGAAAACCTGCAAAGGATTTTCAACATACTGGTTAATTGAAAAGCTCTGAGGCATACTTCTTGGAACTAGCCAGTTTCCTGTGCCCACGCATAGACAAGTATATAGAACCATGGTGGATTCCCAGCTCATGAAGCAAAGGATTCTTAAAGGAACAGGATTACCATGCGGATCCTGTTTAATTCTCTGAAACAGATCCGCAGTTTTCACCTGCCATACTAATACCCACTTCTCCTCTCTGGGGATAATAAAAACCAACCGGGGAACTGACAGAGGGCCTGACCAACACATCCACACCGACCCCACAGGAAAAAAAAAAAAAAAAACACCGTAGCCTCCAGCTACTAATTATAATGCTAACTTGCAAAATTTTCCTGAATTTTTAAACAATGGAAAAATGATGGTGAGATGATACTTACAAGAATGGATCCTTGTCAGTCTCCACTAACAAAAATAGGCAAAACCAAGTCAGTTACGCCTCAGCATAGTTATGTCCGTCGCAGCCTTCTTGGGTTTCAGGAGGCACAAACAAACGTTATCACAATTATGGTGAAACGCTGAACACCTGCAAATAATTTTCAACGTAGTGGTTAATTGAAAAGCTCTGCGGCATACTTCTTGGAACAAGGCAGTTACCTGTTCCCACGCAAAGAGGAGTATATAGAACCATGGTGGATTTCCAGCTCATGAAGTAAAGCATTATTAAAGGAAAGGGATGACCATGGGGATCATAGTTAATTCTCTGAAACAGAATCCGCCCTTTTCACCTGCCAAACACATGCCCACTTCTCCTCTCTGGGGATAATAAAAACTAACCAGCGAACTGACAGAGGGCCTGACCCCCCCCATCCACATCCACCACACACACAAAAAAAAAACCGTACCCTCCAGCTACTAATTATAATGCTAACTTGCAAAATTTCCCTGCATTTTAAAACAATGGAAAAATGGTGGTGGGATGATACTTAGAAGAATGGCTTCTTGTCAGTCTCCACTAACAAAAATAGGCAACACCAAGTCAGCTACTCCTCAGCATAGTTATGTCCGTCGCTGCCTTCTTGGGTTTCAGGAGGCACAAACAAAGGTTCTCACAATTATGGTGAAACGCTGAACATCTGCAAATAATTTTCAACGTAGTGGTTAATTGAAAAGCTCTGCGGCATACTTCTTGGAACAAGGCAGTTACCTGTTCCCACGCAAAGAGGAGTATATAGAACCATGGTGGATTTCCAGCTGATGAAGTAAAGGATTATTAAAGGAACAGGATGACCATGGGGATCATCTTTAATTCTCTGAAACAGAATCCGCCCTTTTCACCTGCCAAACACATGCCCACTTCTCCTCTCTGGGGATAATAAAAACTAACCAGCGAACTGACAGAGGGCCTGACCCCCACCATCCACATCGACCACACACAAAAAAAAAACCGTACCCTCCAGCTACTAATTATAATGCTAACTTGCAAAATTTCCCTGCATTTTAAAACAATGGAAAAATGGTGGTGGGATGATACTTAGAAAATGGCTTCTTGTCAGTCTCCACTAACAAAAATAGGCAACACCAAGTCAGCTACTCCTCAGCATAGTTATGTCCGTCGCAGCCTTCTTGGGTTTCAGGAGGCACAAACACACGTTATCACAATTATGGTGAAACGCTGAACACCTGCAAATAATTTTCAACGTAGTGGTTAATTGAAAAGCTCTGCGGCATACTTCTTGGAACAAGGCAGTTATCTGTTCCCACGCTAAGAGGAGTATATAGAACCATGGTGGATTTCCAGCTGATGAAGTAAAGGATTATTAAAGGAACGGGATGACAATGGGGATCATCGTTAATTCTCTAAACAGAATCCGCCCTTTTGACCTGCCAAACACATGCCCACTTCTCCTCTCTGGGAATAATAAAAACTAACCAGCGAACTGACAGAGGGCCTGACCCCCCCATCCACATCGACCACACACACACACAAAAAACCATACCCTCCAGCTACTAATTATAATGCTAACTTGGAAAATTTCCCTGCATTTTAAAACAATGGAAAAATGGTGGTGGGATGATACTTAGAAGAATGGCTTCTTGTCAGTCTCCACTAACAAAAATAGGCAACACCAAGTCAGCTACTCCTCAGCATAGTTATGTCCGTTGCAGCCTTCTTCGGCATTTTAAAACAATGGAAAAATGGTGGTGGGATGATACTAGAAGAATGGCTTCTTGTCAGTCTCCACTAACAAAAATAGGCAACACCAAGTCAGCTACTCCTCAGCATAGATATGTCCGTCGCAGCCTTCTTGGGTTTCAGGAGGCACAAACAAAGGTTCTGACAATTATGGTGAAACGCTGAACACCTGCAAAGAATTTTCAACGTAGTGGTTAATTGAAAAGCTCTGTGGCATACTTCTTGGAACAAGGCAGTTAACTGTTCCCACGCAAAGAGGAGTATAGAGAACCATGGTGGATATCCAGCTGATGAAGTCAAGGATTATTAAAGGAAAGGGATGACCATGGGGATCATCGTTAATTCTCTGAAACAGAATCCGCCCTTTTCACCTGCCAAACACATGCCCACTTCTCCTCTCTGGGGATAATAAAAACTAACCAGCGAACTGACAGAGGGCCTGACCCCCCTATACACATTGACCACACACACAAAAAAAAAACCGTACCCTCCAGCTACTAATTATAATGCTAACTTGCAAAATTACCCTGCATTTTAAAACAATGGAAAAATGGTGGTGGGATGAGACTTAGAAGAATGGCTTCTTGTCAGTCTCCACTAACAAAAATAGGCAACACCAAATCAGCCACTCCTCAGCATAGCTATGTCCATCGCAGCCTTCTTGTGTCTCAGGAGGCACAAACAAAGGTTCTCACAATTATGGTAAAACGCTGAACACCTGCAAATAATTTTCAACGTAGTGGTTAATTGAAAAGCTCTGCGGCATACTTCTTGGAACAAGGCAGTTACCTGTTCCCACGCAAAGAGGAGTATATAGAACCATGGTGGATTTCCAGCTGATGAAGTAAAGGATTATTAAAGGAACGGGATGACCATGGGGATCATCGTTAATTCTCTGAAACAGAATCCGCCCTTTTCACCTGCCAAACACATGCCCACTTCTCTTCTCTGGGGATAATAAAAACTAACCAGCGAACTGACAGAGGGCCTGAACACCCCCCATCCACATCGACCACACACAAAAAAAAAACCGTACCCTCCAGCTACTAATTATAATGCTAACTTGCAAAATTTTCCTGCATTTTAAAACAATGGAATAATGGTGGTGGGATGATACTTAGAAGAATGGCTTCTTGTCAGTCTCCACTAACAAAAACAGGCAACACCAAGTCAGCTACTCCTCAGCATAGTTATGTCCGTCGCAGCCTTCTTGGGTTTCAGGAGGCACAAACACACGTTATCACAATTATTGTGAAACGCTGAACACCTGCAAATAATTTTCAACGTAGTGGTTAATTGAAAAGCTCTGCGGCATAGTGCTTGGAACAAGCCAGTTACCTGTTCCCACGCAAAGAGGAGTATATAGAACCATGGTGGATTTCCAGCTCATGAAGTAAAGCATTATTAAAGGAACGGGATCACCATGGGGATCATCGTTAATTCTCTGAAACAGAATCCGCCCTTTTCACCTGCCAAACACATGCCCACTTCTCCTCTCTGGGGATAATAAAAACTAACCAGCGAACTGACAGAGGGCCTGAACCCCCCCATCCACATCCACCACACACACAAAAAGAAACCGTACCCTCCAGCTACTAATTATAATGCTAACTTGCAAAATTTCCCTGCATTTTAAAACAATGGAAAAATGGTGGTGGGATGATATTTAGAAGAATGGCTTCTTGTCAGTCTCCACTAACAAAAATAGGCAACACCAAGTCAGCTACTCCTCAGCATAGTTATGTCCGTCGCAGTCTTCTTGGGTTTCAGGAGGCACAAACAAAGGTTCTCACAATTATGGTGAAACGCTGAACACCTGCAAATAATTTTCAACGTAGTGGTTAGTTGAAAAGCTCTGCAGCATACTTCTTGGAATAAGGCAGCTACCTGTTCCCACGGAAAGAGGAGTATATAGAACCATGGTGGATTCCCAGCTGATGAAGTAAAGGATTATTAAAGGAACGGGATGACCGTGGGGATCATCGTTAATTCTCTGAAACAGAATCCGCCGTTTTCACCTGCCAAACACATGCCCACTTCTCCTCTCTGGGGATAATAAAAACTAACCAGCGAACTGACAGAGGGCCTGACCCACCCCCATCCACATCGACCACACACAAAAAAAAAAACCCGTACCCTCCAGCTACTAATTATAATGCTAACTTGCAAAATTTCCCTGCATTTTAAAACAATGGAAAAATGGTGGTGGGATCATACTTAGAAGAATGGCTTCTTGTCTGTCTCCACTAACAAAAATAGGCAACACCAAGTCAGCTACTCCTCAGCATAGTTATGTCCGTCGCAGCCTTCTTGGGTTTCAGGAGGGACATACAAACGTTATCAAAATTATGGTGAAACGCTGAAAACCTGCAAATAATTTTCAACGTACTGGTTAATTTGAAAACTCTCCAGCATACTTCTTGGAACAAGCCAGGTACCTGTGCCCACGCATAGAGGAGTATATAGAAACATGGTGGAATCCCAGCTGATGAAGCAAAGGATTCTTAAAGGAATGAGATGACCATGCGGATCCTGTTTAATTCTCTGAAACAGAATCCGCACTTTTCACCTGCCAAACACAGGCCCACTACTCTTCTCTGGGGATAATAAAAACAAACCAGCGATCTGACAGAGGGCCTGAACACCCATTCTGACCGACCCCACAAACAAAAAAGTACCCTCCAGCTACTAATTATAATGCCAATTTGCAAAATTTCCCAGCATTTTTAAACAATGGAGAAATGATGGTGGGATGATACTTAGAAGAATGGCTTCTTGTCAGTCTCCACTGACAAAAATAGGCAACACCAAGTCAGCTACGCCTCAGCATAGTTATGTCCGTAGCAGCCATATTTGGTTTCAGTAGGCACATACAAACGTTATCACAATTATGGTGAAATGCTGAAAACCTGCAAAGGATTGTCAACATACTGGTTAATTGAAAAGCTCTGAGGCATACTTCTTGGAACTAGCCAGTTTCCTGTGCCCACGCATAGACAAGTATATAGAACCATGGTGGATTCCCAGCTCATGAAGCAAAGGATTCTTAAAGGAACGGGATTACCATGCGGATCCTGTTTAATTCTCTGAAACAGATCCGCAGTTTTCACCTGCCATACTAATACCCACTTCTCCTCTCTGGGGATAATAAAAACCAACCGGGGAACTGACAGAGGGCCTGACCAACACATCCACACCGACCCCACAGGAAAAAAAAAAAAAAAAACACCGTAGCCTCCAGCTACTAATTATAATGCTAACTTGCAAAATTTTCCTGAATTTTTAAACAATGGAAAAATGATGGTGAGATGATACTTACAAGAATGGATCCTTGTCAGTCTCCACTAACAAAAATAGGCAAAACCAAGTCAGTTACGCCTCAGCATAGTTATGTCCGTCGCAGCCTTCTTGGGTTTCAGGAGGCACAAACAAACGTTATCACAATTATGGTGAAACGCTGAACACCTGCAAATAATTTTCAACGTAGTGGTTAATTGAAAAGCTCTGCGGCATACTTCTTGGAACAAGGCCGTTACCTGTTCCCACGCAAAGAGGAGTATATAGAACCATGGTGGATTTCCAGCTCATGAAGTAAAGCATTATTAAAGGAAAGGGATGACCATGGGGATCATAGTTAATTCTCTGAAACAGAATCCGCCCTTTTCACCTGCCAAACACATGCCCACTTCTCCTCTCTGGGGATAATAAAAACTAACCAGCGAACTGACAGAGGGCCTGACCCCCCCCCATCCACATCCACCACACACACAAAAAAAAAACCGTACCCTCCAGCTACTAATTATAATGCTAACTTGCAAAATTTCCCTGCATTTTAAAACAATGGAAAAATGGTGGTGGGATGATACTTAGAAGAATGGCTTCTTGTCAGTCTCCACTAACAAAAATAGGCAACACCAAGTCAGCTACTCCTCAGCATAGTTATGTCCGTCGCTGCCTTCTTGGGTTTCAGGAGGCACAAACAAAGGTTCTCACAATTATGGTGAAACGCTGAACATCTGCAAATAATTTTCAACGTAGTGGTTAATTGAAAAGCTCTGCGGCATACTTCTTGGAACAAGGCAGTTACCTGTTCCCACGCAAAGAGGAGTATATAGAACCATGGTGGATTTCCAGCTGATGAAGTAAAGGATTATTAAAGGAACAGGATGACCATGGGGATCATCTTTAATTCTCTGAAACAGAATCCGCCCTTTTCACCTGCCAAACACATGCCCACTTCTCCTCTCTGGGGATAATAAAAACTAACCAGCGAACTGACAGAGGGCCTGACCCCCACCATCCACATCGACCACACAAAAAAAAAAAACCGTACCCTCCAGCTACTAATTATAATGCTAACTTGCAAAATTTCCCTGCATTTTAAAACAATGGAAAAATGGTGGTGGGATGATACTTAGAAGAATGGCTTCTTGTCAGTCTCCACTAACAAAAATAGGCAACACCAAGTCAGCTACTCCTCAGCATAGTTATGTCCGTCGCAGCCTTCTTGGGTTTCAGGAGGCACAAACACACGTTATCACAATTATGGTGAAACGCTGAACACCTGCAAATAATTTTCAACGTAGTGGTTAATTGAAAAGCTCTGCGGCATACTTCTTGGAACAAGGCAGTTATCTGTTCCCACGCTAAGAGGAGTATATAGAACCATGGTGGATTTCCAGCTGATGAAGTAAAGGATTATTAAAGGAACGGGATGACAATGGGGATCATCGTTAATTCTCTAAACAGAATCCGCCCTTTTCACCTGCCAAACACATGCCCACTTCTCCTCTCTGGGAATAATAAAAACTAACCAGCGAACTGACAGAGGGCCTGACCCCCCCATCCACATCGACCACACACACACAAAAAAAACCGTACCCTCCAGCTACTAATTATAATGCTAACTTGGAAAATTTCCCTGCATTTTAAAACAATGGAAAAATGGTGGTGGGATGATACTTAGAAGAATGGCTTCTTGTCAGTCTCCACTAACAAAAATAGGCAACACCAAGTCAGCTACTCCTCAGCATAGTTATGTCCGTTGCAGCCTTCTTCGGCATTTTAAAACAATGGAAAAATGGTGGTGGGATGATACTAGAAGAATGGCTTCTTGTCAGTCTCCACTAACAAAAATAGGCAACACCAAGTCAGCTACTCCTCAGCATAGATATGTCCGTCGCAGCCTTCTTGGGTTTCAGGAGGCACAAACAAAGGTTCTCACAATTATGGTGAAACGCTGAACACCTGCAAAGAATTTTCAACGTAGTGGTTAATTGAAAAGCTCTGCGGCATACTTCTTGGAACAAGGCAGTTACCTGTTCCCACGCAAAGAGGAGTATAGAGAACCATGGTGGATATCCAGCTGATGAAGTAAAGGATTATTAAAGGAAAGGGATGACCATGGGGATCATCGTTAATTCTCTGAAACAGAATCCGCCCTTTTCACCTGCCAAACACATGACCACTTATCCTCTCTGGGGATAATAAAAACTAACCAGTGAACTGACAGAGGGCCTGACCACCCCCATAAACATCGACCACACACACAAAAAAAAACCGTACCCTCCAGCTACTAATTATAATGCTAACTTGCAAAATTTCCCTGCATTTTAAAACAATGGAAAAATGGTGGTGGGATGATACTTAGAAGAATGGCTTCTTGTCAAGTCTCCACTAACAAGAATAGGCAACACCAAGTCAGCTACTCCTCAGCATACTTATGTCCGTCGCTGCTTTCTTGGGTTTCAGGAGGCACAAACAAAGGTTCTCACAATTATGGTGAAACGCTGAACACCAGCAAATAATTTACAACGTAGTGGTTAATTGAAAAGCTCTGCGACATACTTCTTGGAACAAGCCAGTTACCTGTTCCCACGCAAAGAGGAGTATATAGAACCATGGTGGATTTCCAGCTGATGAAGTAAATGATTATTAAAGGAACGGGATGACCATGGGGATCATCGTTAATTCTCTGAAACAGAATCCGCCCTTTTCACCTGCCAAACACATGCCCACTTATCCTCTCTGGGGATAATAAAAACTAACCAGCGAACTGACAGAGGGCCTGACCCCCCTATACACATTGACCACACACACAAAAAAAAAACCGTACCCTCCAGCTACTAATTATAATGCTAACTTGCAAAATTTCCCTGCATTTTAAAACAATGGAAAAATGGTGGTGGGATGAGACTTAGAAGAATGGCTTCTTGTCAGTCTCCACTAACAAAAATAGGCAACACCAAATCAGCCACTCCTCAGCATAGCTATGTCCATCGCAGCCTTCTTGTGTCTCAGGAGGCACAAACAAAGGTTCTCACAATTATGGTAAAACGCTGAACACCTGCAAATAATTTTCAACGTAGTGGTTAATTGAAAAGCTCTGCGGCATACTTCTTGGAACAAGGCAGTTACCTGTTCCCACGCAAAGAGGAGTATATAGAACCATGGTGGATTTCCAGCTGATGAAGTAAAGGATTATTAAAGGAACGGGATGACCATGGGGATCATCGTTAATTCTCTGAAACAGAATCCGCCCTTTTCACCTGCCAAACACATGCCCACTTCTCCTCTCTGGGGATAATAAAAACTAACCAGCGAACTGACAGAGGGCCTGACCCCCCCCCATCCACATCGACCACACACAAAAAAAAAACCGTACCCTCCAGCTACTAATTATAATGCTAACTTGCAAAATTTCCCTGTATTTTAAAACAATGGAATAATGGTGGTGGGATGATACTTAGAAGAATGGCTTCTTGTCAGTCTCCACTAACAAAAACAGGCAACACCAAGTCAGCTACTCCTCAGCATAGTTATGTCCGTCGCAGCCTTCTTGGGTTTCAGGAGGCACAAACACACGTTATCACAATTATTGTGAAACGCTGAACACCTGCAAATAATTTTCAACGTAGTGGTTAATTGAAAAGCTCTGCGGCATACTGCTTGGAACAAGCCAGTTACCTGTTCCCATGCAAAGAGGAGTATATAGAACCATGGTGGATTTCCAGCTCATGAAGTAAAGCATTATTAAAGGAACGGGATCACCATGGGGATCATCGTTAATTCTCTGAAACAGAATCCGCCCTTTTCACCTGCCAAACACATGCCCACTTCTCCTCTCTGGGGATAATAAAAACTAACCAGCGAACTGACAGAGGGCCTGACCCCCACCATCCACATCGACCACACACAAAAAAAAAAACCGTACCCTCCAGCTACTAATTATAATGCTAACTTGCAAAATTTCCCTGCATTTTAAAACAATGGAAAAATGGTGGTGGGATGAGACTTAGAAGAATGGCTTCTTGTCAGTCTCCACTAACAAAAATAGGCAACACCAAGTCAGCTACTCCTCAGCATAGTTATGTCCGTCGCAGCCTTCTTGGGTTTCAGGAGGCACAAACAAAGGTTCTCACAATTATGGTGAAACGCTGAACACCTGCAAATAATTTTCAACGTAGTGGTTAATTGAAAAGCTCTGCGGCATACTTCTTGGAACAAGGCAGTTATCTGTTCCCACGCTAAGAGGAGTATATAGAACCATGGTGGATTTCCAGCTGATGAAGTAAAGGATTATTAAAGGAACGGGAATACCATGGGGATCATCGTTAATTCTCTGAAACAGAATCCGCCCTTTTCACCTGCCAAACACATGCCCACTTCTCCTATCTGGGGATAATAAAAACTAACCAGCGAACTGACAGAGGGCCTCACCCCCCCCATCCACATCGACCACACACACAAAAAAAAAACCGTACCCTCCAGCTACTAATTATAATGCTAACTTCCAAAATTTCCCTGCATTTTAAAACAATGGAAAAATGGTGGTGGGATCATACTTAGAAGAATTGCTTCTTGTCTGTCTCCACTAACAAAAATAGGCAACACCAAGTCAGCTACTCCTCAGCATAGTTATGTCCGTCGCAGCCTTCTTGGGTTTCAGGAGGGACATACAAACGTTATCAAAATTATGGTGAAACGCTGAAAACCTGCAAATAATTTTCAACGTACTGGTTAATTTGAAAACTCTCCAGCATAATTCTTGGAACAAGCTAGATACCTGTGCCCACGCATAGAGGAGTATATAGAAACATGGTGGAATCCCAGCTGATGAAGCAAAGGATTCTTAAAGGAATGAGATGACCATGCGGATCCTGTTTAATTCTCTGAAACAGAATCCGCACTTTTCACCTTCCAAACACATGCCCACTCCTCTTCTCTGGGGATTATAAAAACAAACCAGCGATCTGACAGAGGGCCTGAACACCCATCCTGACCGACCCCACAAAACAAAAAAGTACCCTCCAGCTACTAATTATAACGCCAATTTGCAAAATTTCCCTGCATTTTTAAACAATGGAGAAATGATGGTGGGATGATACTTAGAAGAATGGCTTCTTGTCAGTCTCCACGGACAAAAATAGGCAACACCAAGTCAGCTACGCCTCAGCATAGTTATGTCTGTAGCAGCCATATTTGGTTTCAGTAGGCACATACACACGTTATCACAATTATGGTGAAACGCTGAAAACCTGCAAAGGATTGTCAACATACTGGTTAATTGAAAAGCTCTGAGGCATACTTCTTGGAACTAGCCAATTTCCTGTGCCAACGCATAGACAAGTATATAGAACCATGGTGGATTCCCAGCTCATGAAGCAAAGGATTCTTAAAGGAACGGGATTACCATGCGGATCCTGTTTAATTCTCTGAAACAGATCCGCAGTTTTCACCTGCCATACTAATACCCACTTCTCCTCTCTGGGGATAATAAAAACCAACCGGGGAACTGACAGAGGGCCCTACCAACACATCCAAACTTACCCCACAGGAAAAAAAAAAAAAAAAACACCGTAACCTCCAGCTACTAATTATAATGCTAACTTGCAAAATTTCCCTGCATTTTAACACAATGGAAAAATGGTGGTGGGATGATACTTAGAAAAATGGCTTCTTGTCAGTCTCCACTAACAAAAATAGGCAACACCAAGTCAGCTACTCCTCAGCATAGTTATGTCTGTCGCAGCCTTCTTGGGTTTCAGGAGGCACAAACAAACGTTATCACAATTATGGTGAAACGCTGAACACCTGCAAATAATTTTCAACGTAGTGTTTAATTGAAAAGCTCTGCGGCATACTTCTTGGAACAAGGCAGTTACCTGTTCCCACGCAAAGAGGAGTATATAGAACCATGGTGGATTTCCAGCTGATGAAGTAAAGGATTATTAAAGGAAAGGGATGACCATGGGGATCATCGTTAATTCTCTGAAACAGAATCCGCCCTTTTCACCTGCCAAACACATGCCCACTTCTCCTCTCTGGGGATAATAAAAACTAACCAGCGAACTGACAGAGGGCCTGACCCCCACCATCCACATCGACCACACACACAAAAGAAAACCGTACCCTCCAGCTACTAATTATAATGCTAACTTGCAAAATTTCCCTGCATTTTAAAACAATGGAAAAATGGTGGTGGGATGAGACTTAGAAGAATGGAATCTTGTCAGTCTCCACTAACAAAAATAGGCAACACCAAGTCAGCTACTCCTCAGCATAGTTATGTCCGTCGCAGCCTTCTTGGGTTTCAGGAGGCACAAACAAAGGTTCTCACAATTATGGTGAAACGCTGAACACCTGCAAATAATTTTCAACGTAGTGGTTAATTGAAAAGCTCTGCGGCATACTTCTTGGAACAAGCCAGTTACCTGTTCCCAGGCAAAGAGGAGTATAGAGAACCATGGTGGATTTCCAGCTGATGAAGTAAAGGATTATTAAAGGAAAGGGATGACCATGGGGATCATCGTTAATTCTCTGAAACAGAATCCGCCCTTTTCACCTGCCAAACACATGCCCACTTCTCCTCTCTGGGGATAATAAAAACTAACCAGCGAACTGACAGAGGGCCTGACCACCCCATCCACATCGACCACACACACACAAAAAAAACCGTACCCTCCAGCTACTAATTACAATGCTAACTTGCAAAATTTCCCTGCATTTTAAAACAATGGAAAAATGGTGGTGGGATCACACTTAGAAGAATGGCTTCTTGTCAGTCTCCCCTAACAAAAATAGGCAACACCAAGTCAGCTACTCCTCAGCATAGCTATGTCCGTCGCAGCCTTCTTGGGTTTCAGGAGGCACAAACAAAGGTTCTCACAATTATGGTGAAACGCTGAACACCTGCAAATAATTTTCAACGTAGTGGTTAATTGAAAAGCTCTGCGGCATACTTCTTGGAACAAGCCAGTTACCTGTTCCCATGCAAAGAGGAGTATAGAGAACAATGGTGGATTTCCAGCTGATGAAGTAAAGGATTATTAAAGGAAAGGGATGACCATGGGGATCATAGTTAATTCTCTGAAACAGAATCCGCCCTTTTCACCTGCCAAACACATGCCCACTTCTCCTCTCTGGGGATAATAAAAACTAACCAGCGAACTGACAGAGGGCCTGACCCCCTCCCATCCACATCGACCACACACACAAAAAAAAACTGTACCCTCCAGCTACTATTTATAATGCTAACTTGCAAAATTTCCCTGCATTTTAAAACAATGGAAAAATGGTTGTGGGATGAGACTTAGAAGAATGGCATCTTGTCAGTCTCCACTAACAAAAATAGGCAACACCAAGTCAGCTACTCCTCAGCATAGTTATGTCCGTCGCAGCCTTCTTGGGTTTCAGGAGGCACAAACAAAGGTTCTCACAATTATGGTGAAACGCTGAACACCTGCAAATAATTTTCAACGTAGTGGTTAATTGAAAAGCTCTGCGGCATACTTCTTGGAACAAGCCAGTTACCTGTTCCCACGCAAAGAGGAGTATAGAGAACCATGGTGGATTTCCAGCTGATGAAGTAAAGGATTATTAAAGGAAAGGGATGACCATGGGGATCATCGTTAATTCTCTGAAACAGAATCCGCCCTTTTCACCTGCCAAACACATGCCCACTTCTCCTCTCTGGGGATAATAAAAAATAACCAGCGAACTGACAGAGGGCCTGACCGCCCCCCCATCCACATCGACCACACACACACAAAAAAATCGTACCCTCCAGCTACTAATTATAATGCTAACTTGCAAAATTTCCCTGCATTTTAAATCAATGGAAAAATGGTGGTGGGATGATACTTAGAAGAATGGCTTCTTGTCAGTCTCCACTAACAAAAATAGGCAACACCAAGTCAGCTACTCCTCAGCATAGTTATGTCCGTCGCTGCCTTCTTGGGTTTCAGGAGGCACAAACAAAGGTTCCACAATTATGGTGAAACGCTGAACATCTGCAAATAATTTTCAACGTAGTGGTTAATTGAAAAGCTCTGCGGCATACTTCTTGGAACAAGCCAGTTACCTGTTCCCACGCAAAGAGGAGTATATAGAACCATGGTGGATTTCCAGCTAATGAAGTCAAGGATTATTAAAGGAACGGGATGACCATGGGGATCATCGTTAATTCTCTGAAACAGAATCCGCCCTTTTCACCTGCCAAACACATGCCCACTTCTCCTCTCTGGGGATACTAAAAACTAACCAGCGAACTGACAGAGGGCCTGACCACCCCATCCACATCGACCACACACACACAAAAAAAACCGTACCCTCCAGCTACTAATTACAATGCTAACTTGCAAAATTTCCCTGCATTTTAAAACAATGGAAAAATGGTGGTGGGATGATACTTAGAAGAATGGCTTCTTGTCAGTCTCCACTAACAAAAATAGGCAACACCAAGTCAGCTACTCCTCAGCATAGCTATGTCCGTCGCAGCCTTCTTGGGTTTCAGGAGGCACAAACAAAGGTTCTCACAATTATGGTGAAACGCTGAACACCTGCAAATAATTTTCAATGTAGTGGTTAATTGAAAAGCTCTGCGGCATACTGCTTGGAACAAGCCAGTTACCTGTTCCCACGCAAAGAGGAGTATAGAGAACCATGGTGGATTTCCAGCTGATGAAGTAAAGGATTATTAAAGGAAAGGGATGACCATGGGGATCATAGTTAATTCTCTGAAACAGAATCCGCCCTTTTCACCTGCCAAACACATGCCCACTTCTCCTCTCTGGGGATAATAAAAAATAACCAGCGAACTGACAGAGGGCCTGACCCCCCCATCCACATCGACCATACACACACAAAAAAACCCGTACCCTCCAGCTACTCATTATAATGCTAACTTGCAAAATTTCCCTGCATTTTAAAACAATGGAAAAATGGTGGTGGGATGATACTTAGAAGAATGGCTTCCTGTCAGTCTCCACTAACAAAAATAGGCAACACCAAGTCAGCTACTCCTCAGCATAGCTATGTCCATCGCAGCCTTCTTGGGTTTCAGGAGGCACAAACAAAGGTTCTCACAATTATGGTAAAACGCTGAACACCTGCAAATAATTTTCAACGTAGTGGTTAATTGAAAAGCTCTGCGGCATACTTCTTGGAACAAGGCAGTTACCTGTTCCCACGCAAAGAGGAGTATAGAGAACCATGGTGGATTTCCAGCTGATGAAGTAAAGGATTATTAAAGGAACGGGATGACCATGGGGATCATCGTTAATTCTCTGAAACAGAATCCGCCCTTTTCACCTGCCAAACACATGCCCACTTCTCCTGTCTGGGGATAATAAAAACTAACCATTGAACTGACAGAGGGCCTGACCCCCCCATCCACATCGACCACACACACACACAAAAAAAAAACCGTACCCTCCAGCTACTAATTATAATGCTAACTTGCAAAATTTCCCTGCATTTTAAAACAATGGAAAAATGGTGGTGGGATGATACTTAGAAGAATGGCTTCTTGTCAGTCTCCACTAACAAAAATAGGCAACACCAAGTCAGCTACGCCTCAGCATAGTTATGCCCGTGGCAGCCATGTTGGGTTTAAGGAGGCATATACAAACTTTATCATAATTATGTTGAAACGTGCTGAAAACCCGGCAAATAATTCTCAACGTACTGTTTAATTCAAAAGCTCTGTGGCATACTTCTTAGAAGAAGCCTGTTACCTGGGCCCACGCATAGAGGGGTCTGGAGAACCATGGTGGATTCCAAGGTGATGAATCTAAGGATTCTTAAAGGAACAGGCTGAAAAGTGCAGATCCTGACTGAAACAGGATTCGGACTTTTTGCCTGCAACACACATGCCCACTTCTCCTCTCTAGGGATAACAAAAACAACCCATCGGATTGACAGATGGCCTGCCCCCGCCCCCCACCACCCCACACAAAATCGTGCCCTCCAGCGACTGATCCTTATGCTATCTGGCAATACGTCCTCTGCCTTTTAAAATAATGGAGATAGAATGGTGGAATTATACCTAAAAGACTGGCTTATTGCCAGACTCCCATACCAAGTATTGGCAACAGCAAGTCACCTAGGCCTCAGCACACGTTTGTCCCTGGCAGCCATCTTGGGTTTAAGGAGGCACAGATGAACCTTATCACAATTATGGTGAAAGGTGCTGCAAAAGCGGTCAAGTAATTCTCATGGTAGTGGTTACTTGAAAAGCTCTGCGGCATAATTCTTTGAACTAGCCAGTTAACTGGGCCCACGCATAGAGCAGTCTAGAGGCCCATGGTGGATTCCCAGCTGATGAAGCAAGGGATTCTTAATGGAACGGGGTGAAAAGTGTGGTTTCTGTTTCAGTCTAAGACAGAAACGGGGTCCGAACTTTTTACCTGCCACACACATGCCCACTTCTCCGGTCTGGGGAAAATAAAAACCATCCAGCGAACTGACAGAGGGCCTGCGCCCCCCACCCACACCGACCCCACAAATAAAAATGTCCCCTCCAGCTACTAATTATTATGCTAACTTGCAAAGGTTTCCGTGCATTTTAAAATAATGGGGAAAGTATGGTGGAATGATACTTAAAAGAATGGCCTCCTTCCAGCCTCCAGTAACAAGTGTCGTGAAATCCAAGTGACCTAGGCCTCAGCATAGTTTTCTCCCTGGCAGCCATCTTGTGTTTAAGGAGGCACAGACGATCCTTATCACAATTATGGTGATATGTGCTGCAGAAACTGGCAAATAATTCTACACGTAGTGTTTATCTCAAAAGCTGTGCAGCATACATCTTGGTACAGGCCAGTTCATGGGCCCATGCATGGAGGGTTCTAAGGAACCATGGTGGATTCCCAGCTGATGAATCAAAGGATTTTTAATGGAACCGGCTGAAAAGTGCGGATACTGTTTCAGTCTAACTGAAACAGGATCCGCACATTTCACCTGCCACAAATATATCCACTTCCCTGTCTGGGCATAATAAACACGAACAACCAGACTGACAGAGGGACTGTCCCCCAAACCACCCCGATCCCACCCAAAAACGTCCCCTCCGTTGACTCATCCTTATGCTAACTGCCGAAAGTTGCTCACCTTTTAATATAAGGGAGAAAGGATGGGGCAATGATAATTAAAAGACTGGATTCTTGTCAGACTCCCGTACCAAGTATTGGCAACACCAAGCGAGAGAACCCTCAGTATAGGTTTGTCCATGGAAGCCATCTAGGGTTTAAGGAAGCACAAATGAACCTTATCAAAATTATGGTAAAAGTGCTGGAAAAGCTGGCAAATAATTTCCATGGTAGTGGTTATTTCAAATGCTCTGTGGCATACTTCTTTGAACTAGCCTGTTAAGTGGGTCCACACATAGTGGGGTGTAGAGAACTATGGTGGATTCCCAGCTGATGAAGCAAAGGATTCTTAAAGGAACAGGATGAAAAGTGCCGATCCTGTATCAGTCTAAGACTGAAACAGGATCCACACTTTTCACTTGCCACACACATGTCCACTTCTCCTCTCCGGGGATAATAAAAACAAACCACTGGACTGACAGAGGGCCTGGCTCTGCCTCTCCCACCCCACACAAAAACGTTTCCTCCAGCGACTCATCCTTAAGCTAAATGGCAATAGGTGCTCTGCCTTTTAAAATAGTTGTGAAAGGAAGGTGGAATGATACTTAAAGGAATGGCTTCTTGCCACGGACCAGTACCAATTATCGGCAACTCCAAGGGAGATTGGCCTAACCGTAGTTTTTTCTGTGGAAGCCAGCTTGGGTTTCAGGATGCACTGCCTAACCTTTTCACAATCATTGTGAAAGTTGCTGCAAAAACTGGCAAATAATACTCAATGTAGTGGTTATTTCCAAAGCTCTGCGGCATACATCTTGGAACTAGCCAGTTACCTGGACCCACACATAGAGGGGTCTCGACAGCCATGGTGGATTCCCAGCTGATGAATCAAAGGATTCGTAAAGGAACTGGCTGAAAAGTGCGGATCCTGTTTCAGTCTAAGACTGAAACAGGATCCGTACTTTTCACCTGCCACACACATGCCCACCTCTCCTCTTTGGGCATAATAAAGACAAACCACCAGACAGACAGAGAGCCTTCCCCTCAACGCACCACCCGACCCCACTCAAAAACGTCCCCTCCAGCAACTCATTCTTATGATAACTGGAAAAAGGTGTTCTGCCTTTTAAAATGATGGAGAAAGGATGGTGGAATGACTCTTAATAACATGGCTTCTTGCCAGGCTCCAGTACCAACTATCGGCAACACCAAGTGAACTAGGCCTCAGCATACTTTTGTCCGCCCCAGCCATCTTGGGTTGAAGGAGGCACGGACGAACCTTATCACAATTATGGTGAAAGGTGGTGCAAAAACTAGCAAATAATTCTCAACGTAGTGGTTATTTCAAAAGCTCTGTGGCATACTTCTTGGAACTTGCCAGTTACCTGGGCCCACGCATAGAGGTCTTTAAAGAACCATGGTGTATTCCCAGCTGATGAATCAAACGATTCTTTTTTGTTTGTTTGTTTGTTTGTTAGCTCATTATGGGGGTACAAAAGATCAGGCTATATACATTCCCCATGCCTCCCCTTTCCCCCGATTCTGAGCTTCAATTTTGTCCATTCCCTAGTCAGTGCACATCACATTCATCATGTAGGTGTGCACCCCTCCTCTCCCCCACCCCATCCCCCCCAGTTAGAACTTGAAGGGTGTCCATTCCCCAGGCAGTGCACATCACATTCATCAAGTAGGTATACACCCATCCCTTCCACCCGGCCCCAACCTCTGTCCGATACCCAATTGGTGTTGTTCCCAAATGTGCACTCAGGGAAACCAATTTGCTGGTGAGTACATGTGGTGCTTATTTTTCCATTCTTGGGATACTTCACTTAATAGAATGGGATCCAGCTCTCTCCAGGAGAACCAAAGAGATGCCATATCGCCATTATTTCTAATAGCTGAGTAATATTCCATGGTATACATATACCACATTTTGCTAATCCATTCATGAATTGATGGGCATTTGGGTTGTTTCCACATCTTTGTGATTGTGAATTGTGCTGCTATAATCATTCAGGTGCAGGTGTCTTTTTTATAGAATGACTTTTGTTCTTCTGGGTAGATGTCCAATAATGGAATTGCTGGATCGAATGGTAGGTCTACTTGAATCTGTTTAAGGTATCTCCACATTGCTTTCCACAGGGGCTGCACTAGTTTACAGTCCCACCAGCAGTTTATGAATGTACCTATCTCGCCACACCCACACCAACATGTATAGTTTTGGGACTTTTTGATAAAGGCCATTCCTACTGGAGTTAAGTGATATCTCATTGTGGTTTTGATTTGCATTTCCCTGATGATTAGAGATGTTGAACACTTTTTCATATGTTTGTTAGCCATTTTTATATCTTCTTTTGAAAAATTTCTATTTATGTCCTTTGCCCACTTTTTGATAGGGTTGTTTGATTTTTTCTTACTGATTTTTCTGAGTTCTAAATAGATTCTTGTTATCAGTCCTTTATCTGATGTGTAGTATGCGAAAATTTTTTCCCATTCTGTAGGTTGTCCATTTACTCTCGTGACTGTTTCTTTGGCTGTGCAGAAGCTTTTTAATTTGATCAGGTCCCATTTATTTATTTTTGTTGTTGCTGTGATTGCTTTAGGGGTCTTCTTCATAAATTCTTTGCCTAGGCCAATGTCTGTAAGAGTCTTTCCTACATTTTCTTCTAGAATTCTAATAGTTTCTGACCTTAGGTTTAAGTCTGTTAACCACTGTGATTTGATTTTTGTGTGTCCTGTTTTAGTCTTCTACATGTGGATATCCAGTTTTCCCAGCACCATTTATTAAATAAGGAATCTTTTCCCCAGAGTATGTTTTTGTCTGCTTTGTCAAAGATTAGATGGCTATATGAGGATGGTTTTATATTGGGATTTTCTGTTCTGTTCCACTGGTCTGTGTCCCTGCACTTGTGCCAGTACCAGGCTGTTTTAAGAACCACAGCCTTGTAGTATAGTTTGAAGTCTGGCAAATTAATACTTCCCATTTTGTTTTTGTTGTTTAAGATTGCTTTTGCTAAACGGGGTCTTCCCTGGTTCCATACAAAGCGTAAAATTATTTTTTCTATGTCTGTGAAAAAAGATGTTGGTAATTTAATAAGGATTGCATTGAATCTGTAGATAACTTTGGGCAGTATAGACATTTTAACAATGTTGATTCTACCGATCCATGAGCATGGTATGGTTTTCCACCTATTTACATGTTCTGCAATTTCCTTCCTCAGTGTTTCATAGTTCTCCCTATAGAGGTCCTTTACCTCCTTAGTTAAATAAATTCCTAGGTATTTTATTTTCTTTGTTGCTATTTTGAAGGGTATTGAGTCCTTAATTTGGTTTTCCATTTGACTGTTATTGGCATATATGAATTCCTCTGATTTGTGTGTATTGATTTTCTATCCTGAGACTTTACTGAATTCATTGATCAATTCCAGGAGTCTCTTGGTTGAAACCTTGGGGTTTTATAGATATAACATCATATCATCAGCAAAGAGTGAGAGTTTGATCTCTTCTGTCCCTATTTCAACTCCCTTGATTCTGCTCTCTTGCCTGATAGCTCTTGCAAGGACTTCCAATACTATGTAGAAAAGTAATGGGGACAGTGGTAAGCCTTGTCTGGTTCCAGTTTGAAGTGGGAATGCTTTCAGTTTTTCCCCATTCAGTATGATGTTGGCTGAGGGTTTGTCGTATATGGCTTGTATCATTTTTATATAGGCCCCATCTATGCCTATTTTGTTAAGTGTTCTTATCATAAAAGGGTGTTGAATTTTGTCAAATGCTTTCTCTGCATCTATTGAGAGGATCATCTGATCTTTATTTTTGCTTCTATTTATGTGATGAATTACATTCCCATATGTCAAACCATCCCTGCATCTCTGGGATGAAGCCCACTTGGTCGTGATGGATTATTTTTTTGATAAGCACTTGGATTCGATTTGTTAGAATTTTATTGAGAATTTTTGCATCTATATTCATAAGAGAAATTGGTCTATAGTTCTCTGTTTTAGTTGCATCCTTTCCTGGATTTGGTATCAGGATTATGTTGGCTTGGTAAAAAGTGTTGGGGAGAATCCCATCCTTCTCTATATTGGAGAATAGTTTATGTACGATGGGCACCAGTTCTTCTTTGTAGGTATGGTAGAATTCAGGTGTGAACCCATCTGGTCCAGGGCTTTTCTTTTTGGGAAGGTTTTTTATTGCTGTTTCAATTTCAGATCTAGATATCGGTCTATTCAGGAATTCTATTTCTTCCTGGTTGAGCCTGGGAAGGCTGTGTGTTTATAAGA
Source organism: Eulemur rufifrons (assembly GCF_041146395.1). Taxonomy (NCBI): domain Eukaryota; kingdom Metazoa; phylum Chordata; class Mammalia; order Primates; family Lemuridae; genus Eulemur; species Eulemur rufifrons. The sequence continues at coordinate 4,167,665 of NC_091012.1, read as the reverse complement.
ATTTGTCCATTTCCTCCAGGTTTTCTAATTTGTGTGCATAAAGATTTTTGTAGAATTCATAGATGATATCATGTATCTCTGTGGCATCAGTCGTGATTACTCCTTTCGTGTTCCTGATCGAGGTTATAAGAGATTTTTCTTTTCTGCTCTTGGTTAGTTTAGCCAGAGGTGTGTCAATTTTGTTTATTTTTTCAAAGAACCAACTTTTGGTTTTATTAATCTCCGTTATGGTTTGGTTTAATCTCCCTTATGGTCCTTTTCATTTAGTTCTGATTTAATCTTAATAATTTCCTTCTGCTGGGTTTGGGTTTGGTCTCTTCTTTCTTCTCCAGCTCTTTGAGTCTATTCATTAGATTGTCTATTTGTAAGTTTTCTGTCTTTTTGGTATAGGCATTTATGGAAATAAATTTTCCTCTCAGGACTGCTTTAGCTGTGTCCCACAGATTTTGATAAGTTGTATCTCCTTTGTCGTTTAATTCAGAGAATCTTTTGATTTCTGACTTGATTTCTTCATTTATAAAATGATTGTTCAGGAGAAGGTTATTTAGCTTCCATGACTTTGAGTAGAAATGAGGATTTCTGTTAGGGTTCATTGTTACTTTTATTCCACTGTGATCCGAGAAGCTGCATGGTATTATTTCTATATTTTTAAATTTTTTAAGACATGCTTTATGTCCTAAGATATGGTCAATCTTGGAGAATGTCCCATGAGCTGATGAGAAGAACTTATATTCAGTGGTATTTGGGTAGAATGTCCTGTAGATGTCAGTCAGGCCCATTTGTTCTAGCATTCTATATACGTCCAATATTTCTTTGTTTATTTTTTGTTTGGAGGATCTGTCTTGAACTGTCAGTGGCGTGTTAAAATCTCTGGCTACTAAAGTGTTGTTATCTATCATTTGGTTCAGATCAAGTAGGGTTTGCTTTATGAATCTGGGTGCACCTAGATCGGGTGCATATATGTTAAGTATAGTTATGTCTTCTTGTTGAATTGTACCCTTCACCAGTATATAGTAACCATCTTTGTCTTTCTTTACTTTTGTTGATTTAAAAACTACGTTATCGGAGATTAGAACTGCCACGCCAGCTTTCTTTTGGGTTCCATTTGCTTGGAATATTGATTTCCACCCTTTTATTTTCAGTCTAAATGCATCCTTGCAGGTTAGATGAGTTTCCTGAAGACAGCAGATACTTGGCTTATATCTTTTTTATCCATCGGGCCAGTCCATGTCTCTTGAGTGGGGAATTCAATCCATTCACATTTAATGAGAGAACTGATAAGCGAGACAGATTGCTGTTCCTCATGTTGGGTTGAATTTCATTGATCTGTTTTCTCTCTTGAGCCATTATGATAACTGTGTTTTCATATTTATCTCTTGATTAGTGTTACATTCGAAGGTCCTTCTTGTGCTGGACCACGTGTAACTCTGTTTTGAATACTTCTTGGAAAGCTGCTCTTGTCTTGGTGAATTCTCTGAGTTTTTGTTTATCTGAGAATGTCTTAATTTCACCTTCATATATAAAACTGAGCTTATCTGGGTACAGGATTCTAGGCTGGGCATTATTCTGTTTCAGAAGAGTGAGAATGGGGCTCCAATCTCTTCTTGCTTGTAAGGTTTCAGTTGAGAAATCTGGCGTGATTCGGATGGGCTTTCCTTTGTATGTTACTTGTTTTTTTCTCCTTACAGATTGAAGAAGGGCCTCGTTAGTGGATATTTTGGTCAGTCTGATAACTACATGACGTGGTGTCTTCCTATTTGGTATGAATCTCTCAGAGGTTCTTTGAGCTTCTTGAACCTGTGTATCTAGAGATTTGGCAAGGCCTGGGAAATTTTCCTCAATTATATCTTCAGATACTTTATTCAACCCTTGCTTATTGTCTTCTTCACCCTCAGGAATGCCGATAACTCTCAGGTTAGGCTTCTTTACATAATCCCACATTTCTTGTAGACTATGATTATTTCTCATGTTTCTTTGTTTTAACTCTGTGACTGCCTTATTTAATTGGAAAGTGTTATCTTCGATCTCTGAGATTCTTTCTTCTGTTTGATCTACCCTGCTCTTGAGACTTTCCACTGTGTTTTGTAGCTCCTTGAATAAATTTTTCATTTCCAGGAGTTCAGTTTGATTTTTCTTCAGTATTTCAATTTCTTTGGTGAATTTTTCTTCCAAGTCCTGGATCTTTTTTGTGGTTTCTTTGTGTTGATTATCCATTTTTTCTTGCATAATGTTCAGCGTATTTATGATCCATGTTTGAAATTCTTCCTGTGACATGTTGCTATTTGGAATCTGCTTTGTGTTAATTGGTGGAGAACTAGTAATCCTCTTTGAGGGCATGGTTTCAGCTTGATTCTTTATACTCCTAGAGTTCCTTCGCTGAGCCCTTCCCATCTGAATGAATCCTTAAGATCCCTTCTTTCAGCTTTAGTCTGGATAGGGGCACACTGTGAGTGCCAGGTAAGCTGCCTCCTCTGTCACTAGGGGGAGCCCTTCACATATTGTTCAGGATTTTGCTAGCTCCGCTGGGGGGGCTGCCCCTCTTCCTCTCCCGAGGTGGCTTCTGTCTCTCTCTGCAAGAAAGACAGTGGATAGGGAGAGTGGAGCGGTGCCCTCATTCGCCCAGCGCCCCAGCCACTGCAGTTCCCGCGGGAGATGGTCTGCCCCACCCCAATGTCTGCAAGGTCCACGCTCCACTCTCTCGTGACTGGGGAACCACTCAGTGTTCACACAAAGGTGGAGCTCCTAGTCAGGGTCCGTGGACTGGGGAAGGGAGCCGCCCAGGGAGCCGCCCGGTACCCAATCGCTCCTCAGCGTTTAGGCTGTGGACCCCGACAATGGCGGCCGCCCGTCTGCAGATCACTGTCACTGGGGTTGAATGCTCAGGGACCGGCAGAGGCCAGAGGAGCCGGGGAGCGGGAGAATCCAGCTGCCCACCTATACGAGGCAGTTTGGCGTCTGCTAGAGCCGGGACCAAAGCAGCCCCACCGCCCACGTATAGGAGACAGTTGCTAGGTGCGTCAGCTGCGCACAGCACTCCAGGGTCCAAAATGCCTCCTGCCAATGTCTCTTCTCTGCAGAGCCCCACATCTCCCATGGCGATTCTGCACCGACTTCAGGCAGATCCTCAATTGAGTGGGTGTGGAGGTCAGAGGGGGAACAAGATGCTTTCCTGTGGGGCTGAACCCACCCCACTCTCTGGTGAGGTGGGTACAGCTGTCCCGTGCTCCCTTCTCTATTGGCCATCCCGCACTCTCCAGATTTTGGTGATTTATTTCCCTAATCACCTCAGTCTTTTCTTGCTCTCTCTCTCTGTCCCACGCTGATTCTCCATGGATTCACACCACCGTTCTTGTGGGGAAGTGAACCTCTAGGGTTGTGGCAGTGGGAGACCCATGCCTTCCACTCCAGGAGCACGAATCCAGGAGGTCACCACCATTCCACCATCATTGAGAATGAATCAAAGGAGTCTTAAAGGAACGGGCTGAAAAGTGCGGATCCTGTTTCAGTCTAAGTCTGAAACAGGATCCGCACTTTTCACCTGCCACACACATGCCCACTTCTCCTCTCTGGGCATAATAAAAACAAACCACTGGACTGACAGAGGGCTTGCCCCCCCACACACACCACACGACCCCACACAAAAACGTCCCCTCCAGTGACTCATTCTTATGCTAACTGGCAAATGGTGCTATGCCTTTTAAAATAATGGAAAAAGGATGGTGGAATGATACTTGAAAGACTGGTTTTATTCCACGCTCCCGTACCAAGTATCGGCAACACCAAGTGAGCTAGGCCTCAGCATAGTTTTTTCCCTGGCAGCCATCTTGGGATTAAGGAGGCAGAGAAGTACCTTGTCACAATTATGGTGAAAGGTGCTGCAAAAATTGGCAAATAATTCTCCACGTAGTGGTTATTTCAAAAGCTCTATGGCATACTTCTTGGAACCAGCTAGTTACCTGGGGCCACGCATAGAGGGTTATAGAGAACCATGGTGGATTCACGGAAGAAGAGTCAAATGATTCTTAAAGGAACGGGCAGAAAATGTGGATCCTGTTTCAGTCTAAGACTAAAACAGGATCCGCACTTTTCACCTGCTGCACACATGCCAACTTCTCCTCTCTGAGGATAAAAAAAAAACAAAAAAAACAAACACTGGACTGGCAGAGCGCCTGCCCCCTCACACACCACCTGACCCCACACAACAACGTGCCCTCCAGCAACTCATTCTTATGCTAACTGGCAAAAGGTGCTCTGCCTTTTAAAACAATGGAAAAAGGTTGGTGGAATGATACTTAAAAGACTGGCTTCTTGCCAGGCTCCAGTACCAAGTATAGGCAATACCAAGTGAGGTAGGCCTCAGCATGGTTTTGTCCATGGCAGCCAGCTTGGTTTAAGGAGGCAGAGACGAACCTTGTCACAATTATGGTGAAAGGTGCTGCAAAAACTGGCAAATAATTCTCCACGTAGTGGTTATTTCAAAAGCTCTGCAGCATAATTCTTGGAAGTATCCAGTTAAAGGGTCCCACGCATTGAGGGGTCCAGAGAACCATGGTAGATTGCCAGGTGATGAATCAAAGGATTCTTAAAGAAACGGGCTGAAAACTGCTGATCCTCTTTCACCCTAAGACTGAAAGAGGATCAATACTTTTCACCTGCCACACACATGCCCACTTCTCCTCTCTGGGCCTAATAAAAACAAACCGCCAGACTGAAAGATGCCCTGACCCCCAAACACCACCCGACCCCACAAAAAAAGTCCCTTCCAGCGACTCATTCTTATGCTAACTGCCAAAAGGTGCTCTGCCATTTAAAATAGTGGAGAAAGGATCATGGAATGATACTTAAAAAACTGGCTTCTTGCCAGGGTCCAGTACCAAGTATTGGCAACACCAAGTGAGCTATGCCTCAGCATAGTGTTTTCCATGGCAGCCATCTTGTGTTTAAGGATGCAGAGGCGAATCTTAACACAATTATTGTGAAAGGTGCTGCAAAAACTGGCAAATAATTCTCACCATAGTAGTTATTTTAAAAGCTCTGAGGTATACTTCTTGGAACCAGCCAGTTTACTGGGTGCACTCATAGAGGGGTCTATAGAACCTTGGTAGAGTCCCAGCTGATGAATCAAATGATTCTTAAAGGAACAGGCTGAAAACTGCGGATCCTGT